>NW_027017598.1:0-54294 GCF_036013445.1 Caloenas nicobarica
GCCCGATAGAGCCCGACAGAGCCCAGTAGAGCCCGACAGAGCCCGACAGAGCCCGACAGAGCCCGACAGGGCCCGACAGAGCCCGACAGGGCCCGACAGGGCCCGACAGAGCCCGACAGAGCCCGTCAGGGCCCGACAGAGCCCGACAGGGCCCAGTAGAGCCGGACAGAGCCCGACAGAGCCCGACAGAGCCCGACAGAGCCCAGTAGAGCCCGACAGAGCCCGACAGAGCCCGACAGAGCCCAGTAGAGCCCAACAGAGCCCGACAGGGCCCGACAGGGCCCGACAGGGCCCAGTAGAGCCCGACAGAGCCCGACAGAGCCCAGTAGAGCCCAGTAGAGCCCGACAGAGCCCGACAGAGCCCGACAGAGCCCGACAGGGCCCGACAGAGCCCGACAGAGCCCGACAGGGCCCGACAGGGCCCGACAGAGCCCGACAGGGCCCAGTAGAGCCCGACAGAGCCCGACAGAGCCCAGTAGAGCCCAGTAGAGCCCGAAAGGGCCCGACAGGGCCCGACAGGGCCCAGTAGAGCCCGACAGAGCCCGACAGAGCCTGACAGAGCCCGACAGGGCCCGACAGGGCCCGACAGAGCCCGACAGGGCCCAGTAGAGCCCGACAGAGCCCGACAGAGCCCAGTAGAGCCCGACAGAGCCCGACAGGGCCCAGTAGAGCCCGACAGAGCCCGACAGAGCCCGACAGAGCCCGACAGGGCCCGACAGAGCCCGACAGAGCCCGACAGGGCCCGACAGGGCCCGACAGAGCCCGACAGGGCCCAGTAGAGCCCGACAGAGCCCGACAGAGCCCAGTAGAGCCCAGTAGAGCCCGACAGAGCCCGACAGGGCCCGACAGGGCCCAGTAGAGCCCGACAGAGCCCGACAGAGCCTGACAGAGCCCGACAGAGCCCGACAGGGCCCGACAGAGCCCGACAGGGCCCAGTAGAGCCCGACAGAGCCCGACAGAGCCCAGTAGAGCCCGACAGAGCCCGACAGGGCCCAGTAGAGCCCGACAGAGCCCGACAGAGCCCGACAGGGCCCGACAGGGCCCGACAGAGCCCGACAGGGCCCGACAGAGCCCGACAGAGCCCGACAGGGCCCAGTAGAGCCCGACAGAGCCCGACAGAGCCCGACAGAGCCCAACAGAGCCCGACAGAGCCCAGTAGAGCCCGACAGAGCCCGACAGAGCCCGACAGAGCCCAGTAGAGCCCGACAGAGCCCGCCAGGGCCCGACAGGGCCCGACAGGGCCCAGTAAAGCCCGACAGAGCCCGACAGAGCCCAGTAGAGCCCAGTAGAGCCCGACAGAGCCCGACAGAGCCCGACAGAGCCCGACAGGGCCCGACAGAGCCCGACAGAGCCGAACAGGGCCCGACAGAGCCCGACAGGGCCCAACAGGGCCCAGTAGAGCCCGACAGAGCCCAACAGAGCCCGACAGGGCCCAGTAGAGCCCAGTAGAGCCCGACAGAGCCCAGTAGAGCCCGACAGAGCCCGACAGAGCCCGACAGAGCCCGACAGGGCCCGACAGGGCCCGACAGAGCCCAGTAGAGCCCGACAGAGCCCGACAGAGCCCGACAGAGCCCGACAGGGCCCGACAGAGCCTGACAGAGCCCGACAGGGCCCAGTAGAGCCCGACAGAGCCCGACAGAGCCCGACAGAGCCCGACAGAGCCCAGTAGAGCCCGACAGAGCCCGAGAGAGCCCGACAGAGCCCGACAGAGCCCGACAGGGCCCGACAGGGCCCGACAGAGCCCGACAGAGACCAGTAGAGCCCGACAGAGCCCGACAGAGCCCGACAGAGCCTGACAGAGCCCGACAGAGCCCGACAGAGCCCAGTAGAGCCCGACAGAGCCCGACAGCGCCCGACAGGGCCCAGTAGAGCCCGACAGAGCCCGACAGAGCCCGACAGAGCCCAGTAGAGCCCGACAGAGCCCGACAGAGCCCGACAGAGCCCGACAGGGCCCGACAGAGCCCGACAGAGCCCGACAGGGCCCAGTAGAGCCCGACAGAGCCCGACAGAGCCCGACAGGGCCCGACAGAGCCCGACAGAGCCCAACAGGGCCCGACAGAGCCCGACAGAGCCCGACAGAGCCCGACAGGGCCCGACAGAGCCCGACAGAGCCCGACAGGGCCCAGTAGAGCCCGACAGAGACCGACAGAGCCCGATAGAGCCCGACAGAGCCCAGTAGAGCCCGACAGAGCCCGACAGAGCCCGACAGAGCCCGACAGGGCCCGACAGAGCCCGACAGGGCCCGACAGGGCCCGACAGAGCCCGACAGAGCCCGACAGGGCCCGACAGAGCCCGACAGGGCCCAGTAGAGCCGGACAGAGCCCGACAGAGCCCGACAGAGCCCGACAGAGCCCAGTAGAGCCCGACAGAGCCCGACAGAGCCCGACAGAGCCCAGTAGAGCCCAACAGAGCCCGACAGGGCCCGACAGGGCCCGACAGGGCCCAGTAGAGCCCGACAGAGCCCGACAGAGCCCAGTAGAGCCCAGTAGAGCCCGACAGAGCCCGACAGAGCCCGACAGAGCCCGACAGGGCCCGACAGAGCCCGACAGAGCCCGACAGGGCCCGACAGGGCCCGACAGAGCCCGACAGGGCCCAGTAGAGCCCGACAGAGCCCGACAGAGCCCAGTAGAGCCCAGTAGAGCCCGAAAGGGCCCGACAGGGCCCGACAGGGCCCAGTAGAGCCCGACAGAGCCCGACAGAGCCTGACAGAGCCCGACAGGGCCCGACAGGGCCCGACAGAGCCCGACAGGGCCCAGTAGAGCCCGACAGAGCCCGACAGAGCCCAGTAGAGCCCGACAGAGCCCGACAGGGCCCAGTAGAGCCCGACAGAGCCCGACAGAGCCCAGTAGAGCCCAGTAGAGCCCGACAGAGCCCGACAGGGCCTGACAGGGCCCAGTAGAGCCCGACAGAGCCCGACAGAGCCTGACAGAGCCCGACAGGGCCCGACAGGGCCCGACAGAGCCCGACAGGGCCCAGTAGAGCCCGACAGAGCCCGACAGAGCCCAGTAGAGCCCGACAGAGCCCGACAGGGCCCAGTAGAGCCCGACAGAGCCCGACAGAGCCCGACAGGGCCCGACAGGGCCCGACAGAGCCCGACAGGGCCCGACAGAGCCCGACAGAGCCCGACAGGGCCCAGTAGAGCCCGACAGAGCCCGACAGAGCCCGACAGAGCCCAACAGAGCCCGACAGAGCCCAGTAGAGCCCGACAGAGCCCGACAGAGCCCGACAGAGCCCAGTAGAGCCCGACAGAGCCCGACAGAGCCCGACAGAGCCCGACAGGGCCCAGTAGAGCCCAGTAGAGCCCGACAGAGCCCAGTAGAGCCCGACAGAGCCCGACAGAGCCCGACAGAGCCCGACAGGTCCCGACAGGGCCCGACAGAGCCCGACAGAGCCCGACAGGGCCCGACAGAGCCTGACAGAGCCCAGTAGAGCCCGACAGAGCCCGAGAGAGCCCGACAGAGCCCGACAGAGCCCGACAGGGCCCGACAGAGCCCGACAGAGCCCGACAGGGCCCGACAGAGCCCGACAGAGCCCGACAGAGCCCGACAGGGCCCGACAGAGCCCGACAGAGCCCGACAGAGCCCGACAGGGCCCGACAGGGAACAGTAGAGCCCAGTAGAGCCTGACAGAGCCCGACAGAGCCCGACAGGGCCCGACAGGTCCCAGTAGAGCCCGACAGAGCCCGACAGAGCCCGACAGGGCCCGACAGGGCCCGACAGGGCCCGACAGAGCCCAGTAGAGCCCGACAGAGCCCGACAGAGCCCGACAGAGCCCCACAGAGCCCGACAGAGCCCGACAGGGCCCAGTAGAGCCCGAGAGAGCCCGACAGAGCCCGACAGAGCCCGACAGGGCCCGACAGAGCCCGACAGAGCCCGACAGGGCCCGACAGAGCCCGACAGAGCCCGACAGAGCCCGACAGGGCCCGACAGAGCCCGACAGAGCCCGACAGAGCCCGACAGGGCCCGACAGGGAACAGTAGAGCCCAGTAGAGCCTGACAGAGCCCGACAGAGCCCTACAGGGCCCGACAGGTCCCAGTAGAGCCCGACAGAGCCCGACAGAGCCCGACAGGGCCCGACAGGGCCCGACAGGGCCCGACAGAGCCCAGTAGAGCCCGACAGAGCCCGACAGAGCCCGACAGAGCCCCACAGAGCCCGACAGAGCCCGACAGGGCCCAGTAGAGCAAGACAGAGCCCGACAGAGCCCGACAGAGCCCGACAGGGCCCGACAGAGCCCGACAGAGCCCGACAGGGCCCGACAGGGCCCGACAGGGCCCAGTAGAGCCCGACAGAGCCCGACAGAGCCCGAAAGAACCCGTCAGAGCCCGACAGAGCCCGACAGAGCCCGACAGAGCCCGACAGAGTCCAACAGGGCCCTGTAGAGCCCGACAGAGCCCGACAGAGCCCGACAGAACCCGACAGGGCCCAGTAGAGCCCGACAGAGCCCGACAGAGCCCGACAGAGCCCGACAGAACCCGACAGGGCCCAGTAGAGCCCGACAGAGCCCGACAGCGCCCGACAGGGCCCAGTAGAGCCCGACAGAGCCCGACAGAGCCCGACAGAGCCCAGTAGAGCCCGACAGAGCCCGACAGAGCCCGACAGAGCCCGACAGGGCCCGACAGAGCCCGACAGAGCCCGACAGGGCCCAGTAGAGCCCGACAGAGCCCGACAGAGCCCGACAGGGCCCGACAGAGCCCGACAGAGCCCAACAGGGCCCGACAGAGCCCGACAGAGCCCGACAGAGCCCGACAGGGCCCGACAGAGCCCGACAGAGCCCGACAGGGCCCAGTAGAGCCCGACAGAGACCGACAGAGCCCGATAGAGCCCGACAGAGCCCAGTAGAGCCCGACAGAGCCCGACAGAGCCCGACAGAGCCCGACAGGGCCCGACAGAGCCCGACAGGGCCCGACAGGGCCCGACAGAGCCCGACAGAGCCCGTCAGGGCCCGACAGAGCCCGACAGGGCCCAGTAGAGCCGGACAGAGCCCGACAGAGCCCGACAGAGCCCGACAGAGCCCAGTAGAGCCCGACAGAGCCCGACAGAGCCCGACAGAGCCCAGTAGAGCCCAACAGAGCCCGACAGGGCCCGACAGGGCCCGACAGGGCCCAGTAGAGCCCGACAGAGCCCGACAGAGCCCAGTAGAGCCCAGTAGAGCCCGACAGAGCCCGACAGAGCCCGACAGAGCCCGACAGGGCCCGACAGAGCCCGACAGAGCCCGACAGGGCCCGACAGGGCCCGACAGAGCCCGACAGGGCCCAGTAGAGCCCGACAGAGCCCGACAGAGCCCAGTAGAGCCCAGTAGAGCCCGAAAGGGCCCGACAGGGCCCGACAGGGCCCAGTAGAGCCCGACAGAGCCCGACAGAGCCTGACAGAGCCCGACAGGGCCCGACAGGGCCCGACAGAGCCCGACAGGGCCCAGTAGAGCCCGACAGAGCCCGACAGAGCCCAGTAGAGCCCGACAGAGCCCGACAGGGCCCAGTAGAGCCCGACAGAGCCCGACAGAGCCCGACAGAGCCCGACAGGGCCCGACAGAGCCCGACAGAGCCCGACAGGGCCCGACAGGGCCCGACAGAGCCCGACAGGGCCCAGTAGAGCCCGACAGAGCCCGACAGAGCCCAGTAGAGCCCAGTAGAGCCCGACAGAGCCCGACAGGGCCCGACAGGGCCCAGTAGAGCCCGACAGAGCCCGACAGAGCCTGACAGAGCCCGACAGAGCCCGACAGGGCTCGACAGAGCCCGACAGGGCCCAGTAGAGCCCGACAGAGCCCGACAGAGCCCAGTAGAGCCCGACAGAGCCCGACAGGGCCCAGTAGAGCCCGACAGAGCCCGACAGAGCCCGACAGGGCCCGACAGGGCCCGACAGAGCCCGACAGGGCCCGACAGAGCCCGACAGAGCCCGACAGGGCCCAGTAGAGCCCGACAGAGCCCGACAGAGCCCGACAGAGCCCAACAGAGCCCGACAGAGCCCAGTAGAGCCCGACAGAGCCCGACAGAGCCCGACAGAGCCCAGTAGAGCCCGACAGAGCCCGCCAGGGCCCGACAGGGCCCGACAGGGCCCAGTAAAGCCCGACAGAGCCCGACAGAGCCCAGTAGAGCCCAGTAGAGCCCGACAGAGCCCGACAGAGCCCGACAGAGCCCGACAGGGCCCGACAGAGCCCGACAGAGCCGAACAGGGCCCGACAGAGCCCGACAGGGCCCAACAGGGCCCAGTAGAGCCCGACAGAGCCCAACAGAGCCCGACAGGGCCCAGTAGAGCCCAGTAGAGCCCGACAGAGCCCAGTAGAGCCCGACAGAGCCCGACAGAGCCCGACAGAGCCCGACAGGGCCCGACAGGGCCCGACAGAGCCCAGTAGAGCCCGACAGAGCCCGACAGAGCCCGACAGAGCCCGACAGGGCCCGACAGAGCCTGACAGAGCCCGACAGGGCCCAGTAGAGCCCGACAGAGCCCGACAGAGCCCGACAGAGCCCGACAGAGCCCAGTAGAGCCCGACAGAGCCCGAGAGAGCCCGACAGAGCCCGACAGAGCCCGACAGGGCCCGACAGGGCCCGACAGAGCCCGACAGAGACCAGTAGAGCCCGACAGAGCCCGACAGAGCCCGACAGAGCCTGACAGAGCCCGACAGAGCCCGACAGAGCCCAGTAGAGCCCGACAGAGCCCGACAGCGCCCGACAGGGCCCAGTAGAGCCCGACAGAGCCCGACAGAGCCCGACAGAGCCCAGTAGAGCCCGACAGAGCCCGACAGAGCCCGACAGAGCCCGACAGGGCCCGACAGAGCCCGACAGAGCCCGACAGGGCCCAGTAGAGCCCGACAGAGCCCGACAGAGCCCGACAGGGCCCGACAGAGCCCGACAGAGCCCAACAGGGCCCGACAGAGCCCGACAGAGCCCGACAGAGCCCGACAGGGCCCGACAGAGCCCGACAGAGCCCGACAGGGCCCAGTAGAGCCCGACAGAGACCGACAGAGCCCGATAGAGCCCGACAGAGCCCAGTAGAGCCCGACAGAGCCCGACAGAGCCCGACAGAGCCCGACAGGGCCCGACAGAGCCCGACAGGGCCCGACAGGGCCCGACAGAGCCCGACAGAGCCCGACAGGGCCCGACAGAGCCCGACAGGGCCCAGTAGAGCCGGACAGAGCCCGACAGAGCCCGACAGAGCCCGACAGAGCCCAGTAGAGCCCGACAGAGCCCGACAGAGCCCGACAGAGCCCAGTAGAGCCCAACAGAGCCCGACAGGGCCCGACAGGGCCCGACAGGGCCCAGTAGAGCCCGACAGAGCCCGACAGAGCCCAGTAGAGCCCAGTAGAGCCCGACAGAGCCCGACAGAGCCCGACAGAGCCCGACAGGGCCCGACAGAGCCCGACAGAGCCCGACAGGGCCCGACAGGGCCCGACAGAGCCCGACAGGGCCCAGTAGAGCCCGACAGAGCCCGACAGAGCCCAGTAGAGCCCAGTAGAGCCCGAAAGGGCCCGACAGGGCCCGACAGGGCCCAGTAGAGCCCGACAGAGCCCGACAGAGCCTGACAGAGCCCGACAGGGCCCGACAGGGCCCGACAGAGCCCGACAGGGCCCAGTAGAGCCCGACAGAGCCCGACAGAGCCCAGTAGAGCCCGACAGAGCCCGACAGGGCCCAGTAGAGCCCGACAGAGCCCGACAGAGCCCGACAGAGCCCGACAGGGCCCGACAGAGCCCGACAGAGCCCGACAGGGCCCGACAGGGCCCGACAGAGCCCGACAGGGCCCAGTAGAGCCCGACAGAGCCCGACAGAGCCCAGTAGAGCCCAGTAGAGCCCGACAGAGCCCGACAGGGCCTGACAGGGCCCAGTAGAGCCCGACAGAGCCCGACAGAGCCTGACAGAGCCCGACAGGGCCCGACAGGGCCCGACAGAGCCCGACAGGGCCCAGTAGAGCCCGACAGAGCCCGACAGAGCCCAGTAGAGCCCGACAGAGCCCGACAGGGCCCAGTAGAGCCCGACAGAGCCCGACAGAGCCCGACAGGGCCCGACAGGGCCCGACAGAGCCCGACAGGGCCCGACAGAGCCCGACAGAGCCCGACAGGGCCCAGTAGAGCCCGACAGAGCCCGACAGAGCCCGACAGAGCCCAACAGAGCCCGACAGAGCCCAGTAGAGCCCGACAGAGCCCGACAGAGCCCGACAGAGCCCAGTAGAGCCCGACAGAGCCCGACAGAGCCCGACAGAGCCCGACAGGGCCCAGTAGAGCCCAGTAGAGCCCGACAGAGCCCAGTAGAGCCCGACAGAGCCCGACAGAGCCCGACAGAGCCCGACAGGTCCCGACAGGGCCCGACAGAGCCCGACAGAGCCCGACAGGGCCCGACAGAGCCTGACAGAGCCCAGTAGAGCCCGACAGAGCCCGAGAGAGCCCGACAGAGCCCGACAGAGCCCGACAGGGCCCGACAGAGCCCGACAGAGCCCGACAGGGCCCGACAGAGCCCGACAGAGCCCGACAGAGCCCGACAGGGCCCGACAGAGCCCGACAGAGCCCGACAGAGCCCGACAGGGCCCGACAGGGAACAGTAGAGCCCAGTAGAGCCTGACAGAGCCCGACAGAGCCCGACAGGGCCCGACAGGTCCCAGTAGAGCCCGACAGAGCCCGACAGAGCCCGACAGGGCCCGACAGGGCCCGACAGGGCCCGACAGAGCCCAGTAGAGCCCGACAGAGCCCGACAGAGCCCGACAGAGCCCCACAGAGCCCGACAGAGCCCGACAGGGCCCAGTAGAGCCCGAGAGAGCCCGACAGAGCCCGACAGAGCCCGACAGGGCCCGACAGAGCCCGACAGAGCCCGACAGGGCCCGACAGAGCCCGACAGAGCCCGACAGAGCCCGACAGGGCCCGACAGAGCCCGACAGAGCCCGACAGAGCCCGACAGGGCCCGACAGGGAACAGTAGAGCCCAGTAGAGCCTGACAGAGCCCGACAGAGCCCTACAGGGCCCGACAGGTCCCAGTAGAGCCCGACAGAGCCCGACAGAGCCCGACAGGGCCCGACAGGGCCCGACAGGGCCCGACAGAGCCCAGTAGAGCCCGACAGAGCCCGACAGAGCCCGACAGAGCCCCACAGAGCCCGACAGAGCCCGACAGGGCCCAGTAGAGCAAGACAGAGCCCGACAGAGCCCGACAGAGCCCGACAGGGCCCGACAGAGCCCGACAGAGCCCGACAGGGCCCGACAGGGCCCGACAGGGCCCAGTAGAGCCCGACAGAGCCCGACAGAGCCCGAAAGAACCCGTCAGAGCCCGACAGAGCCCGACAGAGCCCGACAGAGCCCGACAGAGTCCAACAGGGCCCTGTAGAGCCCGACAGAGCCCGACAGAGCCCGACAGAACCCGACAGGGCCCAGTAGAGCCCGACAGAGCCCGACAGAGCCCGACAGAGCCCGACAGAACCCGACAGGGCCCAGTAGAGCCCGACAGAGCCCGACAGCGCCCGACAGGGCCCAGTAGAGCCCGACAGAGCCCGACAGAGCCCGACAGAGCCCAGTAGAGCCCGACAGAGCCCGACAGAGCCCGACAGAGCCCGACAGGGCCCGACAGAGCCCGACAGAGCCCGACAGGGCCCAGTAGAGCCCGACAGAGCCCGACAGAGCCCGACAGGGCCCGACAGAGCCCGACAGAGCCCAACAGGGCCCGACAGAGCCCGACAGAGCCCGACAGAGCCCGACAGGGCCCGACAGAGCCCGACAGAGCCCGACAGGGCCCAGTAGAGCCCGACAGAGACCGACAGAGCCCGATAGAGCCCGACAGAGCCCAGTAGAGCCCGACAGAGCCCGACAGAGCCCGACAGAGCCCGACAGGGCCCGACAGAGCCCGACAGGGCCCGACAGGGCCCGACAGAGCCCGACAGAGCCCGTCAGGGCCCGACAGAGCCCGACAGGGCCCAGTAGAGCCGGACAGAGCCCGACAGAGCCCGACAGAGCCCGACAGAGCCCAGTAGAGCCCGACAGAGCCCGACAGAGCCCGACAGAGCCCAGTAGAGCCCAACAGAGCCCGACAGGGCCCGACAGGGCCCGACAGGGCCCAGTAGAGCCCGACAGAGCCCGACAGAGCCCAGTAGAGCCCAGTAGAGCCCGACAGAGCCCGACAGAGCCCGACAGAGCCCGACAGGGCCCGACAGAGCCCGACAGAGCCCGACAGGGCCCGACAGGGCCCGACAGAGCCCGACAGGGCCCAGTAGAGCCCGACAGAGCCCGACAGAGCCCAGTAGAGCCCAGTAGAGCCCGAAAGGGCCCGACAGGGCCCGACAGGGCCCAGTAGAGCCCGACAGAGCCCGACAGAGCCTGACAGAGCCCGACAGGGCCCGACAGGGCCCGACAGAGCCCGACAGGGCCCAGTAGAGCCCGACAGAGCCCGACAGAGCCCAGTAGAGCCCGACAGAGCCCGACAGGGCCCAGTAGAGCCCGACAGAGCCCGACAGAGCCCGACAGAGCCCGACAGGGCCCGACAGAGCCCGACAGAGCCCGACAGGGCCCGACAGGGCCCGACAGAGCCCGACAGGGCCCAGTAGAGCCCGACAGAGCCCGACAGAGCCCAGTAGAGCCCAGTAGAGCCCGACAGAGCCCGACAGGGCCCGACAGGGCCCAGTAGAGCCCGACAGAGCCCGACAGAGCCTGACAGAGCCCGACAGAGCCCGACAGGGCCCGACAGAGCCCGACAGGGCCCAGTAGAGCCCGACAGAGCCCGACAGAGCCCAGTAGAGCCCGACAGAGCCCGACAGGGCCCAGTAGAGCCCGACAGAGCCCGACAGAGCCCGACAGGGCCCGACAGGGCCCGACAGAGCCCGACAGGGCCCGACAGAGCCCGACAGAGCCCGACAGGGCCCAGTAGAGCCCGACAGAGCCCGACAGAGCCCGACAGAGCCCAACAGAGCCCGACAGAGCCCAGTAGAGCCCGACAGAGCCCGACAGAGCCCGACAGAGCCCAGTAGAGCCCGACAGAGCCCGCCAGGGCCCGACAGGGCCCGACAGGGCCCAGTAAAGCCCGACAGAGCCCGACAGAGCCCAGTAGAGCCCAGTAGAGCCCGACAGAGCCCGACAGAGCCCGACAGAGCCCGACAGGGCCCGACAGAGCCCGACAGAGCCGAACAGGGCCCGACAGAGCCCGACAGGGCCCAACAGGGCCCAGTAGAGCCCGACAGAGCCCAACAGAGCCCGACAGGGCCCAGTAGAGCCCAGTAGAGCCCGACAGAGCCCAGTAGAGCCCGACAGAGCCCGACAGAGCCCGACAGAGCCCGACAGGGCCCGACAGGGCCCGACAGAGCCCAGTAGAGCCCGACAGAGCCCGACAGAGCCCGACAGAGCCCGACAGGGCCCGACAGAGCCTGACAGAGCCCGACAGGGCCCAGTAGAGCCCGACAGAGCCCGACAGAGCCCGACAGAGCCCGACAGAGCCCAGTAGAGCCCGACAGAGCCCGAGAGAGCCCGACAGAGCCCGACAGAGCCCGACAGGGCCCGACAGGGCCCGACAGAGCCCGACAGAGACCAGTAGAGCCCGACAGAGCCCGACAGAGCCCGACAGAGCCTGACAGAGCCCGACAGAGCCCGACAGAGCCCAGTAGAGCCCGACAGAGCCCGACAGGGCCCGACAGGGCCCGACAGGGCCCAGTAGAGCCCGACAGAGCCCGACAGAGCCCGAAAGAACCCGTCAGAGCCCGACAGAGCCCGACAGAGCCCGACAGAGCCCGACAGAGTCCAACAGGGCCCAGTAGAGCCCGACAGAGCCCGACAGAGCCCGACAGAACCTGACAGGGCCCAGTAGAGCCCGACAGAGCCCGACAGAGCCCGACAGAGCCCGACAGAACCCGACAGGGCCCAGTAGAGCCCGACAGAGCCCGACAGCGCCCGACAGGGCCCAGTAGAGCCCGACAGAGCCCGACAGAGCCCGACAGAGCCCGACAGGGCCCAGTAGAGCCCGACAGAGCCCGACAGAGCCCGACAGAGCCCGACAGGGCCCGACAGAGCCCGACAGAGCCCAACAGGGCCCGACAGAGCCCGACAGAGCCCGACAGAGCCCGACAGGGCCCGACAGAGCCCGACAGAGCCCGACAGGGCCCAGTAGAGCCCGACAGAGACCGACAGAGCCCGACAGAGCCCGACAGAGCCCAGTAGAGCCCGACAGAGCCCGACAGAGCCCGACAGAGCCCGACAGGGCCCGACAGAGCCCGACAGGGCCCGACAGGGCCCGACAGAGCCCGACAGAGCCCGACAGGGCCCGACAGAGCCCGACAGGGCCCAGTAGAGCCGGACAGAGCCCGACAGAGCCAGACAGAGCCCGACAGAGCCCAGTAGAGCCCGACAGAGCCCGACAGAGCCCGACAGAGCCCAGTAGAGCCCAACAGAGCCCCACAGGGCCCGACAGGGCCCGACAGGGCCCAGTAGAGCCCGACAGAGCCCGACAGAGCCCAGTAGAGCCCAGTAGAGCCCGACAGAGCCCGACAGAGCCCGACAGAGCCCGACAGGGCCCGACAGAGCCCGACAGAGCCCGACAGGGCCCGACAGGGCCCGACAGAGCCCGACAGGGCCCAGTAGAGCCCGACAGAGCCCGACAGAGCCCAGTAGAGCCCAGTAGAGCCCGACAGGGCCCGACAGGGCCCGACAGGGCCCAGTAGAGCCCGACAGAGCCCGACAGAGCCTGACAGAGCCCGACAGGGCCCGACAGGGCCCGACAGAGCCCGACAGGGCCCAGTAGAGCCCGACAGAGCCCGACAGAGCCCAGTAGAGCCCGACAGAGCCCGACAGGGCCCAGTAGAGCCCGACAGAGCCCGACAGAGCCCGACAGAGCCCGACAGGGCCCGACAGAGCCCGACAGAGCCCGACAGGGCCCGACAGGGCCCGACAGAGCCCGACAGGGCCCAGTAGAGCCCGACAGAGCCCGACAGAGCCCGACAGAGCCCAGTAGAGCCCGACAGAGCCCGACAGGGCCCGACAGGGCCCAGTAGAGCCCGACAGAGCCCGACAGAGCCTGACAGAGCCCGACAGGGCCCGACAGGGCCCGACAGAGCCCGACAGGGCCCAGTAGAGCCCGACAGAGCCCGACAGAACCCAGTAGAGCCCGACAGAGCCCGACAGGGCCCAGTAGAGCCCGACAGAGCCCGACAGAGCCCGACAGAGCCCGACAGGGCCCGACAGGGCCCGACAGAGCCCGACAGGGCCCGACAGAGCCCGACAGAGCCCGACAGGGCCCAGTAGAGCCCGACAGAGCCCGACAGAGCCCGACAGAGCCCAACAGAGCCCGACAGAGCCCAGTAGAGCCCGACAGAGCCCGACAGAGCCCGACAGAGCCCAGTAGAGCCCGACAGAGCCCGCCAGGGCCCGACAGGGCCCGACAGGGCCCAGTAGAGCCCGACAGAGCCCGACAGAGCCCAGTAGAGCCCAGTAGAGCCCGACAGAGCCCGACAGAGCCCGACAGAGCCCGACAGGGCCCGACAGAGCCCGACAGAGCCCGACAGGGCCCGACAGAGCCCGACAGGGCCCGACAGGGCCCAGTAGAGCCCGACAGAGCCCGACAGAGCCCGACAGGGCCCAGTAGAGCCCAGTAGAGCCCGACAGAGCCCAGTAGAGCCCGACAGAGCCCGACAGAGCCCGACAGAGCCCGACAGGGCCCGACAGGGCCCGACAGAGCCCAGTAGAGCCCGACAGAGCCCGACAGGGCCCGACAGAGCCCGACAGGGCCCGACAGAGCCTGACAGAGCCCGACAGGGCCCAGTAGAGCCCGACAGAGCCCGACAGAGCCCGACAGAGCCCGACAGAGCCCAGTAGAGCCCGACAGAGCCCGAGAGAGCCCGACAGAGCCCGACAGAGCCCGACAGGGCCCGACAGGGTCCGACAGAGCCCGACAGAGACCAGTAGAGCCCGACAGAGCCCGACAGAGCCCGACAGAGCCTGACAGAGCCCGACAGAGCCCGACAGAGCCCAGTAGAGCCCGACAGAGCCCGACAGAGCCCGACAGAGCCCGACAGAGCCCGACAGGGCCCGACAGAGCCCGACAGAGCCCGACAGGGCCCGACAGGTCCCGACAGGGCCCGACATTGCCCAGTAGAGCCCGACAGAGCCCGACAGGGCCCGACAGGGCCCGACAGGGCCCGACAGGGCCCGACAGAGCCCAGTAGAGCCCGACAGAGCCCGACAGAGCCCGACAGAGCCCGACAGGGCCCGACAGGGCCCAGTAGAGCCCGACAGAGCCCGACAGAGCCCGACAGAGCCCGACAGGGCCCGACAGAGCCCGATAGAGCCCGACAGAGCCCGACAGGGCCCAGTAGAGCCCGACAGAGCCCGACAGAGCCCGACAGAACCCGTCAGAGCCCGACAGAGCCCGACAGAGCCCGACAGAGCCCGACAGAGTCCGACAGGGCCCAGTAGAGCCCGACAGAGCCCGACAGAGCCCGACAGAGCCCGACAGAGCCCGACAGGGCCCGACAGGGCCCAGTAGAGCCCGACAGAGCCGAGAGGGCCCGACAGAGCCCGACAGAGCCCGACAGGGCCCGACAGAGCCCGACAGAGCCCGACAGGGCCCAGTAGAGCCCGACAGAGCCCGACAGAGCCCGACAGAACCCGACAGGGCCCAGTAGAGCACGACAGAGCCCGACAGAGCCCGACAGGGCCCGACAGAGCCCGACAGAGCCCGACAGCGACCGAAAGGGCCCAGTAGAGCCCGACAGAGCCCGACAGAGCCCGACAGGGCCCGACAGAGCCCGACAGAGCCCGACAGAGCCCGACAGAGCCCGACAGAGCCCAGTAGAGCCCAGTAGAGCCCGACAGGGCCCGACAGGGCCCGACAAAGCCCAGTAGAGCCCGACAGAGCCCGACAGGGACCGACAGGGCCCGACAGAGCCCAGTAGAGCCCGACAGAGCCCGACAGAGCCCGACAGAGCCCGACAGGGCCCAGTAGAGCCCAGTAGAGCCCGACAGAGCCCAGTAGAGCCCGACAGAGCCCGACAGAGCCCGACAGAGCCCGACAGGGCCCGACAGGGCCCGACAGAGCCCGACAGAGCCCGACAGGGCCCGACAGAGCCTGACAGAGCCCAGTAGAGCCCGACAGAGCCCGAGAGAGCCCGACAGAGCCCGACAGAGCCCGACAGGGCCCGACAGAGCCCGACAGAGCCCGACAGGGCCCGACAGAGCCCGACAGAGCCCGACAGAGCCCGACAGGGCCCGACAGAGCCCGACAGAGCCCGACAGAGCCCGACAGGGCCCGACAGGGAACAGTAGAGCCCAGTAGAGCCTGACAGAGCCCGACAGAGCCCGACAGGGCCCGACAGGTCCCAGTAGAGCCCGACAGAGCCCGACAGAGCCCGACAGGGCCCGACAGGGCCCGACAGGGCCCGACAGAGCCCAGTAGAGCCCGACAGAGCCCGACAGAGCCCGACAGAGCCCCACAGAGCCCGACAGAGCCCGACAGGGCCCAGTAGAGCCCGAGAGAGCCCGACAGAGCCCGACAGAGCCCGACAGGGCCCGACAGAGCCCGACAGAGCCCGACAGGGCCCGACAGAGCCCGACAGAGCCCGACAGAGCCCGACAGGGCCCGACAGAGCCCGACAGGGCCCGACAGGGAACAGTAGAGCCCAGTAGAGCCTGACAGAGCCCGACAGAGCCCTACAGGGCCCGACAGGTCACAGTAGAGCCCGACAGAGCCAGACAGAGCCCGACAGGGCCCGACAGGGCCCGACAGGGCCCGACAGAGCCCAGTAGAGCCCGACAGAGCCCGACAGAGCCCGACAGAGCCCCACAGAGCCCGACAGAGCCCGACAGGGCCCAGTAGAGCAAGACAGAGCCCGACAGAGCCCGACAGAGCCCGACAGGGCCCGACAGAGCCCGACAGAGCCCGACAGGGCCCGACAGGGCCCGACAGGGCCCAGTAGAGCCCGACAGAGCCCGACAGAGCCCGAAAGAACCCGTCAGAGCCCGACAGAGCCCGACAGAGCCCGACAGAGTCCAACAGGGCCCTGTAGAGCCCGACAGAGCCCGACAGAGCCCGACAGAACCCGACAGGGCCCAGTAGAGCCCGACAGAGCCCGACAGAGCCCGACAGAGCCCGACAGAACCCGACAGGGCCCAGTAGAGCCCGACAGAGCCCGACAGCGCCCGACAGGGCCCAGTAGAGCCCGACAGAGCCCGACAGAGCCCGACAGAGCCCAGTAGAGCCCGACAGAGCCCGACAGAGCCCGACAGAGCCCGACAGGGCCCGACAGAGCCCGACAGAGCCCAACAGGGCCCGACAGAGCCCGACAGAGCCCGACAGAGCCCGACAGGGCCCGACAGAGCCCGACAGAGCCCGACAGGGCCCAGTAGAGCCCGACAGAGACCGACAGAGCCCGATAGAGCCCGACAGAGCCCAGTAGAGCCCGACAGAGCCCGACAGAGCCCGACAGAGCCCGACAGGGCCCGACAGAGCCCGACAGGGCCCGACAGGGCCCGACAGAGCCCGACAGAGCCCGACAGGGCCCGACAGAGCCCGACAGGGCCCAGTAGAGCCGGACAGAGCCCGACAGAGCCCGACAGAGCCCGACAGAGCCCAGTAGAGCCCGACAGAGCCCGACAGAGCCCGACAGAGCCCAGTAGAGCCCAACAGAGCCCGACAGGGCCCGACAGGGCCCGACAGGGCCCAGTAGAGCCCGACAGAGCCCGACAGAGCCCAGTAGAGCCCAGTAGAGCCCGACAGAGCCCGACAGAGCCCGACAGAGCCCGACAGGGCCCGACAGAGCCCGACAGAGCCCGACAGGGCCCGACAGGGCCCGACAGAGCCCGACAGGGCCCAGTAGAGCCCGACAGAGCCCGACAGAGCCCAGTAGAGCCCAGTAGAGCCCGAAAGGGCCCGACAGGGCCCGACAGGGCCCAGTAGAGCCCGACAGAGCCCGACAGAGCCTGACAGAGCCCGACAGGGCCCGACAGGGCCCGACAGAGCCCGACAGGGCCCAGTAGAGCCCGACAGAGCCCGACAGAGCCCAGTAGAGCCCGACAGAGCCCGACAGGGCCCAGTAGAGCCCGACAGAGCCCGACAGAGCCCGACAGAGCCCGACAGGGCCCGACAGAGCCCGACAGAGCCCGACAGGGCCCGACAGGGCCCGACAGAGCCCGACAGGGCCCAGTAGAGCCCGACAGAGCCCGACAGAGCCCAGTAGAGCCCAGTAGAGCCCGACAGAGCCCGACAGGGCCCGACAGGGC
Organism: Caloenas nicobarica; assembly: GCF_036013445.1. NCBI lineage: Eukaryota > Metazoa > Chordata > Aves > Columbiformes > Columbidae > Caloenas > Caloenas nicobarica. The sequence continues at coordinate 17,162 of NW_027017598.1, forward strand.
CCAGTAGAGCCCGACAGAGCCCGACAGAGCCTGACAGAGCCCGACAGGGCCCGACAGGGCCCGACAGAGCCCGACAGGGCCCAGTAGAGCCCGACAGAGCCCGACAGAGCCCAGTAGAGCCCGACAGAGCCCGACAGGGCCCAGTAGAGCCCGACAGAGCCCGACAGAGCCCGACAGGGCCCGACAGGGCCCGACAGAGCCCGACAGGGCCCGACAGAGCCCGACAGAGCCCGACAGGGCCCAGTAGAGCCCGACAGAGCCCGACAGAGCCCGACAGAGCCCAACATAGCCCGACAGAGCCCAGTAGAGCCCGACAGAGCCCGACAGAGCCCGACAGAGCCCAGTAGAGCCCGACAGAGCCCGACAGAGCCCGACAGAGCCCGACAGGGCCCAGTAGAGCCCAGTAGAGCCCGACAGAGCCCAGTAGAGCCCGACAGAGCCCGACAGAGCCCGACAGAGCCCGACAGGGCCCGACAGGGCCCGACAGAGCCCGACAGAGCCCGACAGGGCCCGACAGAGCCTGACAGAGCCCAGTAGAGCCCGACAGAGCCCGAGAGAGCCCGACAGAGCCCGACAGAGCCCGACAGGGCCCGACAGAGCCCGACAGAGCCCGACAGGGCCCGACAGAGCCCGACAGAGCCCGACAGAGCCCGACAGGGCCCGACAGAGCCCGACAGAGCCCGACAGAGCCCGACAGGGCCCGACAGGGAACAGTAGAGCCCAGTAGAGCCTGACAGAGCCCGACAGAGCCCGACAGGGCCCGACAGGTCCCAGTAGAGCCCGACAGAGCCCGACAGAGCCCGACAGGGCCCGACAGGGCCCGACAGGGCCCGACAGAGCCCAGTAGAGCCCGACAGAGCCCGACAGAGCCCGACAGAGCCCCACAGAGCCCGACAGAGCCCGACAGGGCCCAGTAGAGCCCGAGAGAGCCCGACAGAGCCCGACAGAGCCCGACAGGGCCCGACAGAGCCCGACAGAGCCCGACAGGGCCCGACAGGGCCCGACAGAGCCCGACAGAGCCCGACAGAGCCCGACAGAGCCCGACAGGGCCCGACAGGGAACAGTAGAGCCCAGTAGAGCCTGACAGAGCCCGACAGAGCCCTACAGGGCCCGACAGGTCCCAGTAGAGCCCGACAGAGCCCGACAGAGCCCGACAGGGCCCGACAGGGCCCGACAGGGCCCGACAGAGCCCAGTAGAGCCCGACAGAGCCCGACAGAGCCCGACAGAGCCCCACAGAGCCCGACAGAGCCCGACAGGGCCCAGTAGAGCAAGACAGAGCCCGACAGAGCCCGACAGAGCCCGACAGGGCCCGACAGAGCCCGACAGAGCCCGACAGGGCCCGACAGGGCCCGACAGGGCCCAGTAGAGCCCGACAGAGCCCGACAGAGCCCGAAAGAACCCGTCAGAGCCCGACAGAGCCCGACAGAGCCCGACAGAGCCCGACAGAGTCCAACAGGGCCCTGTAGAGCCCGACAGAGCCCGACAGAGCCCGACAGAACCCGACAGGGCCCAGTAGAGCCCGACAGAGCCCGACAGAGCCCGACAGAGCCCGACAGAACCCGACAGGGCCCAGTAGAGCCCGACAGAGCCCGACAGCGCCCGACAGGGCCCAGTAGAGCCCGACAGAGCCCGACAGAGCCCGACAGAGCCCAGTAGAGCCCGACAGAGCCCGACAGAGCCCGACAGAGCCCGACCGGGCCCGACAGAGCCCGACAGAGCCCGACAGGGCCCAGTAGAGCCCGACAGAGCCCGACAGAGCCCGACAGGGCCCGACAGAGCCCGACAGAGCCCAACAGGGCCCGACAGAGCCCGACAGAGCCCGACAGAGCCCGACAGGGCCCGACAGAGCCCGACAGAGCCCGACAGGGCCCAGTAGAGCCCGACAGAGACCGACAGAGCCCGATAGAGCCCGACAGAGCCCAGTAGAGCCCGACAGAGCCCGACAGAGCCCGACAGAGCCCGACAGGGCCCGACAGAGCCCGACAGGGCCCGACAGGGCCCGACAGAGCCCGACAGAGCCCGACAGGGCCCGACAGAGCCCGACAGGGCCCAGTAGAGCCGGACAGAGCCCGACAGAGCCCGACAGAGCCCGACAGAGCCCAGTAGAGCCCGACAGAGCCCGACAGAGCCCGACAGAGCCCAGTAGAGCCCAACAGAGCCCGACAGGGCCCGACAGGGCCCGACAGGGCCCAGTAGAGCCCGACAGAGCCCGACAGAGCCCAGTAGAGCCCAGTAGAGCCCGACAGAGCCCGACAGAGCCCGACAGAGCCCGACAGGGCCCGACAGAGCCCGACAGAGCCCGACAGGGCCCGACAGGGCCCGACAGAGCCCGACAGGGCCCAGTAGAGCCTGACAGAGCCCGACAGAGCCCAGTAGAGCCCAGTAGAGCCCGAAAGGGCCCGACAGGGCCCGACAGGGCCCAGTAGAGCCCGACAGAGCCCGACAGAGCCTGACAGAGCCCGACAGGGCCCGACAGGGCCCGACAGAGCCCGACAGGGCCCAGTAGAGCCCGACAGAGCCCGACAGAGCCCAGTAGAGCCCGACAGAGCCCGACAGGGCCCAGTAGAGCCCGACAGAGCCCGACAGAGCCCGACAGAGCCCGACAGGGCCCGACAGAGCCCGACAGAGCCCGACAGGGCCCGACAGGGCCCGACAGAGCCCGACAGGGCCCAGTAGAGCCCGACAGAGCCCGACAGAGCCCAGTAGAGCCCAGTAAAGCCCGACAGAGCCCGACAGGGCCCGACAGGGCCCAGTAGAGCCCGACAGAGCCCGACAGAGCCTGACAGAGCCCGACAGGGCCCGACAGGGCCCGACAGAGCCCGACAGGGCCCAGTAGAGCCCGACAGAGCCCGACAGAGCCCAGTAGAGCCCGACAGAGCCCGACAGGGCCCAGTAGAGCCCGACAGAGCCCGACAGAGCCCGACAGGGCCCGACAGGGCCCGACAGAGCCCGACAGGGCCCGACAGAGCCCGACAGAGCCCGACAGGGCCCAGTAGAGCCCGACAGAGCCCGACAGAGCCCGACAGAGCCCAACAGAGCCCGACAGAGCCCAGTAGAGCCCGACAGAGCCCGACAGAGCCCGACAGAGCCCAGTAGAGCCCGACAGAGCCCGCCAGGGCCCGACAGGGCCCAACAGGGCCCAGTAAAGCCCGACAGAGCCCGACAGAGCCCAGTAGAGCCCAGTAGAGCCCGACAGAGCCCGACAGAGCCCGACAGAGCCCGACAGGGCCCGACAGAGCCCGACAGAGCCGAACAGGGCCCGACAGAGCCCGACAGGGCCCAACAGGGCCCAGTAGAGCCCGACAGAGCCCAACAGAGCCCGACAGGGCCCAGTAGAGCCCAGTAGAGCCCGACAGAGCCCAGTAGAGCCCGACAGAGCCCGACAGAGCCCGACAGAGCCCGACAGGGCCCGACAGGGCCCGACAGAGCCCAGTAGAGCCCGACAGAGCCCGAGAGAGCCCGACAGAGCCCGACAGGGCCCGACAGAGCCTGACAGAGCCCGACAGGGCCCAGTAGAGCCCGACAGAGCCCGACAGAGCCCGACAGAGCCCGACAGAGCCCAGTAGAGCCCGACAGAGCCCGAGAGAGCCCGACAGAGCCCGACAGAGCCCGACAGGGCCCGACAGGGCCCGACAGAGCCCGACAGAGACCAGTAGAGCCCGACAGAGCCCGACAGAGCCCGACAGAGCCTGACAGAGCCCGACAGAGCCCGACAGAGCCCAGTAGAGCCCGACAGAGCCCGACAGGGCCCGACAGGGCCCGACAGGGCCCAGTAGAGCCCGACAGAGCCCGACAGAGCCCGAAAGAACCCGTCAGAGCCCGACAGAGCCCGACAGAGCCCGACAGAGCCCGACAGAGTCCAACAGGGCCCAGTAGAGCCCGACAGAGCCCGACAGAGCCCGACAGAACCCGACAGGGCCCAGTAGAGCCCGACAGAGCCCGACAGAGCCCGACAGAGCCCGACAGAACCCGACAGGGCCCAGTAGAGCCCGACAGAGCCCGACAGCGCCCGACAGGGCCCAGTAGAGCCCGACAGAGCCCGACAGAGCCCGACAGAGCCCGACAGGGCCCAGTAGAGCCCGACAGAGCCCGACAGAGCCCGACAGAGCCCGACAGGGCCCGACAGAGCCCGACAGAGCCCAACAGGGCCCGACAGAGCCCGACAGAGCCCGACAGAGCCCGACAGGGCCCGACAGAGCCCGACAGAGCCCGACAGGGCCCAGTAGAGCCCGACAGAGACCGACAGAGCCCGACAGAGCCCGACAGAGCCCAGTAGAGCCCGACAGAGCCCGACAGAGCCCGACAGAGCCCGACAGGGCCCGACAGAGCCCGACAGGGCCCGACAGGGCCCGACAGAGCCCGACAGAGCCCGACAGGGCCCGACAGAGCCCGACAGGGCCCAGTAGAGCCGGACAGAGCCCGACAGAGCCCGACAGAGCCCGACAGAGCCCAGTAGAGCCCGACAGAGCCCGACAGAGCCCGACAGAGCCCAGTAGAGCCCAACAGAGCCCCACAGGGCCCGACAGGGCCCGACAGGGCCCAGTAGAGCCCGACAGAGCCCGACAGAGCCCAGTAGAGCCCAGTAGAGCCCGACAGAGCCCGACAGAGCCCGACAGAGCCCGACAGGGCCCGACAGAGCCCGACAGAGCCCGACAGGGCCCGACAGGGCCCGACAGAGCCCGACAGGGCCCAGTAGAGCCCGACAGAGCCCGACAGAGCCCAGTAGAGCCCAGTAGAGCCCGACAGGGCCCGACAGGGCCCGACAGGGCCCAGTAGAGCCCGACAGAGCCCGACAGAGCCTGACAGAGCCCGACAGGGCCCGACAGGGCCCGACAGAGCCCGACAGGGCCCAGTAGAGCCCGACAGAGCCCGACAGAGCCCAGTAGAGCCCGACAGAGCCCGACAGGGCCCAGTAGAGCCCGACAGAGCCCGACAGAGCCCGACAGAGCCCGACAGGGCCCGACAGAGCCCGACAGAGCCCGACAGGGCCCGACAGGGCCCGACAGAGCCCGACAGGGCCCAGTAGAGCCCGACAGAGCCCGACAGAGCCCAGTAGAGCCCAGTAGAGCCCGACAGAGCCCGACAGGGCCCGACAGGGCCCAGTAGAGCCCGACAGAGCCCGACAGAGCCTGACAGAGCCCGACAGGGCCCGACAGGGCCCGACAGAGCCCGACAGGGCCCAGTAGAGCCCGACAGAGCCCGACAGAACCCAGTAGAGCCCGACAGAGCCCGACAGGGCCCAGTAGAGCCCGACAGAGCCCAGTAGAGCCCGACAGAGCCCGACAGGGCCCGACAGGGCCCGACAGAGCCCGACAGGGCCCGACAGAGCCCGACAGAGCCCGACAGGGCCCAGTAGAGCCCGACAGAGCCCGACAGAGCCCGACAGAGCCCAACAGAGCCCGACAGAGCCCAGTAGAGCCCGACAGAGCCCGACAGAGCCCGACAGAGCCCAGTAGAGCCCGACAGAGCCCGCCAGGGCCCGACAGGGCCCGACAGGGCCCAGTAGAGCCCGACAGAGCCCGACAGAGCCCAGTAGAGCCCAGTAGAGCCCGACAGAGCCCGACAGAGCCCGACAGGGCCCGACAGAGCCCGACAGAGCCCGACAGGGCCCGACAGGGCCCGACAGAGCCCGACAGAGACCAGTAGAGCCCGACAGAGCCCGACAGAGCCCGACAGGGCCCAGTAGAGCCCAGTAGAGCCCGACAGAGCCCAGTAGAGCCCGACAGAGCCCGACAGAGCCCGACAGAGCCCGACAGAGCCCGACAGGGCCCGACAGAGCCCGACAGAGCCCGACAGGGCCCGACAGGTCCCGACAGGGCCCGACATTGCCCAGTAGAGCCCGACAGAGCCCGACAGGGCCCGACAGGGCCCGACAGAGCCCGACAGAGCCCGACAGGGCCCGACAGGGCCCGACAGGGCCCGACAGAGCCCAGTAGAGCCCGACAGAGCCCGACAGAGCCCGACAGAGCCCGACAGGGCCCGACAGGGCCCAGTAGAGCCCGACAGAGCCCGACAGAGCCCGACAGAGCCCGACAGGGCCCGACAGAGCCCGATAGAGCCCGACAGAGCCCGACAGGGCCCAGTAGAGCCCGACAGAGCCCGACAGAGCCCGACAGAACCCGTCAGAGCCCGACAGAGCCCGACAGAGCCCGACAGAGCCCGACAGAGTCCGACAGGGCCCAGTAGAGCCCGACAGAGCCCGACAGAGCCCGACAGAGCCCGACAGAGCCCGACAGGGCCCGACAGGGAACAGTAGAGCCCAGTAGAGCCTGACAGAGCCCGACAGAGCCCTACAGGGCCCGACAGGTCCCAGTAGAGCCCGACAGAGCCCGACAGAGCCCGACAGGGCCCGACAGGGCCCGACAGGGCCCGACAGAGCCCAGTAGAGCCCGACAGAGCCCGACAGAGCCCGACAGAGCCCCACAGAGCCCGACAGAGCCCGACAGGGCCCAGTAGAGCAAGACAGAGCCCGACAGAGCCCGACAGAGCCCGACAGGGCCCGACAGAGCCCGACAGAGCCCGACAGGGCCCGACAGGGCCCGACAGGGCCCAGTAGAGCCCGACAGAGCCCGACAGAGCCCGAAAGAACCCGTCAGAGCCCGACAGAGCCCGACAGAGCCCGACAGAGCCCGACAGAGTCCAACAGGGCCCTGTAGAGCCCGACAGAGCCCGACAGAGCCCGACAGAACCCGACAGGGCCCAGTAGAGCCCGACAGAGCCCGACAGAGCCCGACAGAGCCCGACAGAACCCGACAGGGCCCAGTAGAGCCCGACAGAGCCCGACAGCGCCCGACAGGGCCCAGTAGAGCCCGACAGAGCCCGACAGAGCCCGACAGAGCCCAGTAGAGCCCGACAGAGCCCGACAGAGCCCGACAGAGCCCGACAGGGCCCGACAGAGCCCGACAGAGCCCGACAGGGCCCAGTAGAGCCCGACAGAGCCCGACAGAGCCCGACAGGGCCCGACAGAGCCCGACAGAGCCCAACAGGGCCCGACAGAGCCCGACAGAGCCCGACAGAGCCCGACAGGGCCCGACAGAGCCCGACAGAGCCCGACAGGGCCCAGTAGAGCCCGACAGAGACCGACAGAGCCCGATAGAGCCCGACAGAGCCCAGTAGAGCCCGACAGAGCCCGACAGAGCCCGACAGAGCCCGACAGGGCCCGACAGAGCCCGACAGGGCCCGACAGGGCCCGACAGAGCCCGACAGAGCCCGTCAGGGCCCGACAGAGCCCGACAGGGCCCAGTAGAGCCGGACAGAGCCCGACAGAGCCCGACAGAGCCCGACAGAGCCCAGTAGAGCCCGACAGAGCCCGACAGAGCCCGACAGAGCCCAGTAGAGCCCAACAGAGCCCGACAGGGCCCGACAGGGCCCGACAGGGCCCAGTAGAGCCCGACAGAGCCCGACAGAGCCCAGTAGAGCCCAGTAGAGCCCGACAGAGCCCGACAGAGCCCGACAGAGCCCGACAGGGCCCGACAGAGCCCGACAGAGCCCGACAGGGCCCGACAGGGCCCGACAGAGCCCGACAGGGCCCAGTAGAGCCCGACAGAGCCCGACAGAGCCCAGTAGAGCCCAGTAGAGCCCGAAAGGGCCCGACAGGGCCCGACAGGGCCCAGTAGAGCCCGACAGAGCCCGACAGAGCCTGACAGAGCCCGACAGGGCCCGACAGGGCCCGACAGAGCCCGACAGGGCCCAGTAGAGCCCGACAGAGCCCGACAGAGCCCAGTAGAGCCCGACAGAGCCCGACAGGGCCCAGTAGAGCCCGACAGAGCCCGACAGAGCCCGACAGAGCCCGACAGGGCCCGACAGAGCCCGACAGAGCCCGACAGGGCCCGACAGGGCCCGACAGAGCCCGACAGGGCCCAGTAGAGCCCGACAGAGCCCGACAGAGCCCAGTAGAGCCCGACCACAGTAGAGCCCGACAGAGCCCGACAGGGCCCGACAGGGCCCAGTAGAGCCCGACAGAGCCCGACAGAGCCTGACAGAGCCCGACAGAGCCCGACAGGGCCCGACAGAGCCCGACAGGGCCCAGTAGAGCCCGACAGAGCCCGACAGAGCCCAGTAGAGCCCGACAGAGCCCGACAGGGCCCAGTAGAGCCCGACAGAGCCCGACAGAGCCCGACAGGGCCCGACAGGGCCCGACAGAGCCCGACAGGGCCCGACAGAGCCCGACAGAGCCCGACAGGGCCCAGTAGAGCCCGACAGAGCCCGACAGAGCCCGACAGAGCCCAACAGAGCCCGACAGAGCCCAGTAGAGCCCGACAGAGCCCGACAGAGCCCGACAGAGCCCAGTAGAGCCCGACAGAGCCCGCCAGGGCCCGACAGGGCCCGACAGGGCCCAGTAAAGCCCGACAGAGCCCGACAGAGCCCAGTAGAGCCCAGTAGAGCCCGACAGAGCCCGACAGAGCCCGACAGAGCCCGACAGGCCCGACAGAGCCCGACAGAGCCGAACAGGGCCCGACAGAGCCCGACAGGGCCCAACAGGGCCCAGTAGAACAGAGCCCAACAGAGCCCGACAGGGCCCAGTAGAGCCCAGTAGAGCCCGACAGAGCCCAGTAGAGCCCGACAGAGCCCGACAGAGCCCGACAGAGCCCGACAGGGCCCGACAGGGCCCGACAGAGCCCAGTAGAGCCCGACAGAGCCCGACAGAGCCCGACAGAGCCCGACAGGGCCCGACAGAGCCTGACAGAGCCCGACAGGGCCCAGTAGAGCCCGACAGAGCCCGACAGAGCCCGACAGAGCCCGACAGAGCCCAGTAGAGCCCGACAGAGCCCGAGAGAGCCCGACAGAGCCCGACAGAGCCCGACAGGGCCCGACAGGGCCCGACAGAGCCCGACAGAGACCAGTAGAGCCCGACAGAGCCCGACAGAGCCCGACAGAGCCTGACAGAGCCCGACAGAGCCCGACAGAGCCCAGTAGAGCCCGACAGAGCCCGACAGGGCCCGACAGGGCCCGACAGGGCCCAGTAGAGCCCGACAGAGCCCGACAGAGCCCGAAAGAACCCGTCAGAGCCCGACAGAGCCCGACAGAGCCCGACAGAGCCCGACAGAGTCCAACAGGGCCCAGTAGAGCCCGACAGAGCCCGACAGAGCCCGACAGAACCTGACAGGGCCCAGTAGAGCCCGACAGAGCCCGACAGAGCCCGACAGAGCCCGACAGAACCCGACAGGGCCCAGTAGAGCCCGACAGAGCCCGACAGCGCCCGACAGGGCCCAGTAGAGCCCGACAGAGCCCGACAGAGCCCGACAGAGCCCGACAGGGCCCAGTAGAGCCCGACAGAGCCCGACAGAGCCCGACAGAGCCCGACAGGGCCCGACAGAGCCCGACAGAGCCCAACAGGGCCCGACAGAGCCCGACAGAGCCCGACAGAGCCCGACAGGGCCCGACAGAGCCCGACAGAGCCCGACAGGGCCCAGTAGAGCCCGACAGAGACCGACAGAGCCCGACAGAGCCCGACAGAGCCCAGTAGAGCCCGACAGAGCCCGACAGAGCCCGACAGAGCCCGACAGGGCCCGACAGAGCCCGACAGGGCCCGACAGGGCCCGACAGAGCCCGACAGAGCCCGACAGGGCCCGACAGAGCCCGACAGGGCCCAGTAGAGCCGGACAGAGCCCGACAGAGCCAGACAGAGCCCGACAGAGCCCAGTAGAGCCCGACAGAGCCCGACAGAGCCCGACAGAGCCCAGTAGAGCCCAACAGAGCCCCACAGGGCCCGACAGGGCCCGACAGGGCCCAGTAGAGCCCGACAGAGCCCGACAGAGCCCAGTAGAGCCCAGTAGAGCCCGACAGAGCCCGACAGAGCCCGACAGAGCCCGACAGGGCCCGACAGAGCCCGACAGAGCCCGACAGGGCCCGACAGGGCCCGACAGAGCCCGACAGGGCCCAGTAGAGCCCGACAGAGCCCGACAGAGCCCAGTAGAGCCCAGTAGAGCCCGACAGGGCCCGACAGGGCCCGACAGGGCCCAGTAGAGCCCGACAGAGCCCGACAGAGCCTGACAGAGCCCGACAGGGCCCGACAGGGCCCGACAGAGCCCGACAGGGCCCAGTAGAGCCCGACAGAGCCCGACAGAGCCCAGTAGAGCCCGACAGAGCCCGACAGGGCCCAGTAGAGCCCGACAGAGCCCGACAGAGCCCGACAGAGCCCGACAGGGCCCGACAGAGCCCGACAGAGCCCGACAGGGCCCGACAGGGCCCGACAGAGCCCGACAGGGCCCAGTAGAGCCCGACAGAGCCCGACAGAGCCCGACAGAGCCCAGTAGAGCCCGACAGAGCCCGACAGGGCCCGACAGGGCCCAGTAGAGCCCGACAGAGCCCGACAGAGCCTGACAGAGCCCGACAGGGCCCGACAGGGCCCGACAGAGCCCGACAGGGCCCAGTAGAGCCCGACAGAGCCCGACAGAACCCAGTAGAGCCCGACAGAGCCCGACAGGGCCCAGTAGAGCCCGACAGAGCCCGACAGAGCCCGACAGAGCCCGACAGGGCCCGACAGGGCCCGACAGAGCCCGACAGGGCCCGACAGAGCCCGACAGAGCCCGACAGGGCCCAGTAGAGCCCGACAGAGCCCGACAGAGCCCGACAGAGCCCAACAGAGCCCGACAGAGCCCAGTAGAGCCCGACAGAGCCCGACAGAGCCCGACAGAGCCCAGTAGAGCCCGACAGAGCCCGCCAGGGCCCGACAGGGCCCGACAGGGCCCAGTAGAGCCCGACAGAGCCCGACAGAGCCCAGTAGAGCCCAGTAGAGCCCGACAGAGCCCGACAGAGCCCGACAGAGCCCGACAGGGCCCGACAGAGCCCGACAGAGCCCGACAGGGCCCGACAGAGCCCGACAGGGCCCGACAGGGCCCAGTAGAGCCCGACAGAGCCCGACAGAGCCCGACAGGGCCCAGTAGAGCCCAGTAGAGCCCGACAGAGCCCAGTAGAGCCCGACAGAGCCCGACAGAGCCCGACAGAGCCCGACAGGGCCCGACAGGGCCCGACAGAGCCCAGTAGAGCCCGACAGAGCCCGACAGGGCCCGACAGAGCCCGACAGGGCCCGACAGAGCCTGACAGAGCCCGACAGGGCCCAGTAGAGCCCGACAGAGCCCGACAGAGCCCGACAGAGCCCGACAGAGCCCAGTAGAGCCCGACAGAGCCCGAGAGAGCCCGACAGAGCCCGACAGAGCCCGACAGGGCCCGACAGGGTCCGACAGAGCCCGACAGAGACCAGTAGAGCCCGACAGAGCCCGACAGAGCCCGACAGAGCCTGACAGAGCCCGACAGAGCCCGACAGAGCCCAGTAGAGCCCGACAGAGCCCGACAGAGCCCGACAGAGCCCGACAGAGCCCGACAGGGCCCGACAGAGCCCGACAGAGCCCGACAGGGCCCGACAGGTCCCGACAGGGCCCGACATTGCCCAGTAGAGCCCGACAGAGCCCGACAGGGCCCGACAGGGCCCGACAGGGCCCGACAGGGCCCGACAGAGCCCAGTAGAGCCCGACAGAGCCCGACAGAGCCCGACAGAGCCCGACAGGGCCCGACAGGGCCCAGTAGAGCCCGACAGAGCCCGACAGAGCCCGACAGAGCCCGACAGGGCCCGACAGAGCCCGATAGAGCCCGACAGAGCCCGACAGGGCCCAGTAGAGCCCGACAGAGCCCGACAGAGCCCGACAGAACCCGTCAGAGCCCGACAGAGCCCGACAGAGCCCGACAGAGCCCGACAGAGTCCGACAGGGCCCAGTAGAGCCCGACAGAGCCCGACAGAGCCCGACAGAGCCCGACAGAGCCCGACAGGGCCCGACAGGGCCCAGTAGAGCCCGACAGAGCCGAGAGGGCCCGACAGAGCCCGACAGAGCCCGACAGGGCCCGACAGAGCCCGACAGAGCCCGACAGGGCCCAGTAGAGCCCGACAGAGCCCGACAGAGCCCGACAGAACCCGACAGGGCCCAGTAGAGCACGACAGAGCCCGACAGAGCCCGACAGGGCCCGACAGAGCCCGACAGAGCCCGACAGCGACCGAAAGGGCCCAGTAGAGCCCGACAGAGCCCGACAGAGCCCGACAGGGCCCGACAGAGCCCGACAGAGCCCGACAGAGCCCGACAGAGCCCGACAGAGCCCAGTAGAGCCCAGTAGAGCCCGACAGGGCCCGACAGGGCCCGACAAAGCCCAGTAGAGCCCGACAGAGCCCGACAGGGACCGACAGGGCCCGACAGAGCCCAGTAGAGCCCGACAGAGCCCGACAGAGCCCGACAGAGCCCGACAGGGCCCAGTAGAGCCCAGTAGAGCCCGACAGAGCCCAGTAGAGCCCGACAGAGCCCGACAGAGCCCGACAGAGCCCGACAGGGCCCGACAGGGCCCGACAGAGCCCGACAGAGCCCGACAGGGCCCGACAGAGCCTGACAGAGCCCAGTAGAGCCCGACAGAGCCCGAGAGAGCCCGACAGAGCCCGACAGAGCCCGACAGGGCCCGACAGAGCCCGACAGAGCCCGACAGGGCCCGACAGAGCCCGACAGAGCCCGACAGAGCCCGACAGGGCCCGACAGAGCCCGACAGAGCCCGACAGAGCCCGACAGGGCCCGACAGGGAACAGTAGAGCCCAGTAGAGCCTGACAGAGCCCGACAGAGCCCGACAGGGCCCGACAGGTCCCAGTAGAGCCCGACAGAGCCCGACAGAGCCCGACAGGGCCCGACAGGGCCCGACAGGGCCCGACAGAGCCCAGTAGAGCCCGACAGAGCCCGACAGAGCCCGACAGAGCCCCACAGAGCCCGACAGAGCCCGACAGGGCCCAGTAGAGCCCGAGAGAGCCCGACAGAGCCCGACAGAGCCCGACAGGGCCCGACAGAGCCCGACAGAGCCCGACAGGGCCCGACAGAGCCCGACAGAGCCCGACAGAGCCCGACAGGGCCCGACAGAGCCCGACAGGGCCCGACAGGGAACAGTAGAGCCCAGTAGAGCCTGACAGAGCCCGACAGAGCCCTACAGGGCCCGACAGGTCACAGTAGAGCCCGACAGAGCCAGACAGAGCCCGACAGGGCCCGACAGGGCCCGACAGGGCCCGACAGAGCCCAGTAGAGCCCGACAGAGCCCGACAGAGCCCGACAGAGCCCCACAGAGCCCGACAGAGCCCGACAGGGCCCAGTAGAGCAAGACAGAGCCCGACAGAGCCCGACAGAGCCCGACAGGGCCCGACAGAGCCCGACAGAGCCCGACAGGGCCCGACAGGGCCCGACAGGGCCCAGTAGAGCCCGACAGAGCCCGACAGAGCCCGAAAGAACCCGTCAGAGCCCGACAGAGCCCGACAGAGCCCGACAGAGTCCAACAGGGCCCTGTAGAGCCCGACAGAGCCCGACAGAGCCCGACAGAACCCGACAGGGCCCAGTAGAGCCCGACAGAGCCCGACAGAGCCCGACAGAGCCCGACAGAACCCGACAGGGCCCAGTAGAGCCCGACAGAGCCCGACAGCGCCCGACAGGGCCCAGTAGAGCCCGACAGAGCCCGACAGAGCCCGACAGAGCCCAGTAGAGCCCGACAGAGCCCGACAGAGCCCGACAGAGCCCGACAGGGCCCGACAGAGCCCGACAGAGCCCAACAGGGCCCGACAGAGCCCGACAGAGCCCGACAGAGCCCGACAGGGCCCGACAGAGCCCGACAGAGCCCGACAGGGCCCAGTAGAGCCCGACAGAGACCGACAGAGCCGATAGAGCCCGACAGAGCCCAGTAGAGCCCGACAGAGCCCGACAGAGCCCGACAGAGCCCGACAGGGCCCGACAGAGCCCGACAGGGCCCGACAGGGCCCGACAGAGCCCGACAGAGCCCGACAGGGCCCGACAGAGCCCGACAGGGCCCAGTAGAGCCGGACAGAGCCCGACAGAGCCCGACAGAGCCCGACAGAGCCCAGTAGAGCCCGACAGAGCCCGACAGAGCCCGACAGAGCCCAGTAGAGCCCAACAGAGCCCGACAGGGCCCGACAGGGCCCGACAGGGCCCAGTAGAGCCCGACAGAGCCCGACAGAGCCCAGTAGAGCCCAGTAGAGCCCGACAGAGCCCGACAGAGCCCGACAGAGCCCGACAGGGCCCGACAGAGCCCGACAGAGCCCGACAGGGCCCGACAGGGCCCGACAGAGCCCGACAGGGCCCAGTAGAGCCCGACAGAGCCCGACAGAGCCCAGTAGAGCCCAGTAGAGCCCGAAAGGGCCCGACAGGGCCCGACAGGGCCCAGTAGAGCCCGACAGAGCCCGACAGAGCCTGACAGAGCCCGACAGGGCCCGACAGGGCCCGACAGAGCCCGACAGGGCCCAGTAGAGCCCGACAGAGCCCGACAGAGCCCAGTAGAGCCCGACAGAGCCCGACAGGGCCCAGTAGAGCCCGACAGAGCCCGACAGAGCCCGACAGAGCCCGACAGGGCCCGACAGAGCCCGACAGAGCCCGACAGGGCCCGACAGGGCCCGACAGAGCCCGACAGGGCCCAGTAGAGCCCGACAGAGCCCGACAGAGCCCAGTAGAGCCCAGTAGAGCCCGACAGAGCCCGACAGGGCCCGACAGGGCCCAGTAGAGCCCGACAGAGCCCGACAGAGCCTGACAGAGCCCGACAGGGCCCGACAGGGCCCGACAGAGCCCGACAGGGCCCAGTAGAGCCCGACAGAGCCCGACAGAGCCCAGTAGAGCCCGACAGAGCCCGACAGGGCCCAGTAGAGCCCGACAGAGCCCGACAGAGCCCGACAGGGCCCGACAGGGCCCGACAGAGCCCGACAGGGCCCGACAGAGCCCGACAGAGCCCGACAGGGCCCAGTAGAGCCCGACAGAGCCCGACAGAGCCCGACAGAGCCCAACATAGCCCGACAGAGCCCAGTAGAGCCCGACAGAGCCCGACAGAGCCCGACAGAGCCCAGTAGAGCCCGACAGAGCCCGACAGAGCCCGACAGAGCCCGACAGGGCCCAGTAGAGCCCAGTAGAGCCCGACAGAGCCCAGTAGAGCCCGACAGAGCCCGACAGAGCCCGACAGAGCCCGACAGGGCCCGACAGGGCCCGACAGAGCCCGACAGAGCCCGACAGGGCCCGACAGAGCCTGACAGAGCCCAGTAGAGCCCGACAGAGCCCGAGAGAGCCCGACAGAGCCCGACAGAGCCCGACAGGGCCCGACAGAGCCCGACAGAGCCCGACAGGGCCCGACAGAGCCCGACAGAGCCCGACAGAGCCCGACAGGGCCCGACAGAGCCCGACAGAGCCCGACAGAGCCCGACAGGGCCCGACAGGGAACAGTAGAGCCCAGTAGAGCCTGACAGAGCCCGACAGAGCCCGACAGGGCCCGACAGGTCCCAGTAGAGCCCGACAGAGCCCGACAGAGCCCGACAGGGCCCGACAGGGCCCGACAGGGCCCGACAGAGCCCAGTAGAGCCCGACAGAGCCCGACAGAGCCCGACAGAGCCCCACAGAGCCCGACAGAGCCCGACAGGGCCCAGTAGAGCCCGAGAGAGCCCGACAGAGCCCGACAGAGCCCGACAGGGCCCGACAGAGCCCGACAGAGCCCGACAGGGCCCGACAGGGCCCGACAGAGCCCGACAGAGCCCGACAGAGCCCGACAGAGCCCGACAGGGCCCGACAGGGAACAGTAGAGCCCAGTAGAGCCTGACAGAGCCCGACAGAGCCCTACAGGGCCCGACAGGTCCCAGTAGAGCCCGACAGAGCCCGACAGAGCCCGACAGGGCCCGACAGGGCCCGACAGGGCCCGACAGAGCCCAGTAGAGCCCGACAGAGCCCGACAGAGCCCGACAGAGCCCCACAGAGCCCGACAGAGCCCGACAGGGCCCAGTAGAGCAAGACAGAGCCCGACAGAGCCCGACAGAGCCCGACAGGGCCCGACAGAGCCCGACAGAGCCCGACAGGGCCCGACAGGGCCCGACAGGGCCCAGTAGAGCCCGACAGAGCCCGACAGAGCCCGAAAGAACCCGTCAGAGCCCGACAGAGCCCGACAGAGCCCGACAGAGCCCGACAGAGTCCAACAGGGCCCTGTAGAGCCCGACAGAGCCCGACAGAGCCCGACAGAACCCGACAGGGCCCAGTAGAGCCCGACAGAGCCCGACAGAGCCCGACAGAGCCCGACAGAACCCGACAGGGCCCAGTAGAGCCCGACAGAGCCCGACAGCGCCCGACAGGGCCCAGTAGAGCCCGACAGAGCCCGACAGAGCCCGACAGAGCCCAGTAGAGCCCGACAGAGCCCGACAGAGCCCGACAGAGCCCGACCGGGCCCGACAGAGCCCGACAGAGCCCGACAGGGCCCAGTAGAGCCCGACAGAGCCCGACAGAGCCCGACAGGGCCCGACAGAGCCCGACAGAGCCCAACAGGGCCCGACAGAGCCCGACAGAGCCCGACAGAGCCCGACAGGGCCCGACAGAGCCCGACAGAGCCCGACAGGGCCCAGTAGAGCCCGACAGAGACCGACAGAGCCCGATAGAGCCCGACAGAGCCCAGTAGAGCCCGACAGAGCCCGACAGAGCCCGACAGAGCCCGACAGGGCCCGACAGAGCCCGACAGGGCCCGACAGGGCCCGACAGAGCCCGACAGAGCCCGACAGGGCCCGACAGAGCCCGACAGGGCCCAGTAGAGCCGGACAGAGCCCGACAGAGCCCGACAGAGCCCGACAGAGCCCAGTAGAGCCCGACAGAGCCCGACAGAGCCCGACAGAGCCCAGTAGAGCCCAACAGAGCCCGACAGGGCCCGACAGGGCCCGACAGGGCCCAGTAGAGCCCGACAGAGCCCGACAGAGCCCAGTAGAGCCCAGTAGAGCCCGACAGAGCCCGACAGAGCCCGACAGAGCCCGACAGGGCCCGACAGAGCCCGACAGAGCCCGACAGGGCCCGACAGGGCCCGACAGAGCCCGACAGGGCCCAGTAGAGCCTGACAGAGCCCGACAGAGCCCAGTAGAGCCCAGTAGAGCCCGAAAGGGCCCGACAGGGCCCGACAGGGCCCAGTAGAGCCCGACAGAGCCCGACAGAGCCTGACAGAGCCCGACAGGGCCCGACAGGGCCCGACAGAGCCCGACAGGGCCCAGTAGAGCCCGACAGAGCCCGACAGAGCCCAGTAGAGCCCGACAGAGCCCGACAGGGCCCAGTAGAGCCCGACAGAGCCCGACAGAGCCCGACAGAGCCCGACAGGGCCCGACAGAGCCCGACAGAGCCCGACAGGGCCCGACAGGGCCCGACAGAGCCCGACAGGGCCCAGTAGAGCCCGACAGAGCCCGACAGAGCCCAGTAGAGCCCAGTAAAGCCCGACAGAGCCCGACAGGGCCCGACAGGGCCCAGTAGAGCCCGACAGAGCCCGACAGAGCCTGACAGAGCCCGACAGGGCCCGACAGGGCCCGACAGAGCCCGACAGGGCCCAGTAGAGCCCGACAGAGCCCGACAGAGCCCAGTAGAGCCCGACAGAGCCCGACAGGGCCCAGTAGAGCCCGACAGAGCCCGACAGAGCCCGACAGGGCCCGACAGGGCCCGACAGAGCCCGACAGGGCCCGACAGAGCCCGACAGAGCCCGACAGGGCCCAGTAGAGCCCGACAGAGCCCGACAGAGCCCGACAGAGCCCAACAGAGCCCGACAGAGCCCAGTAGAGCCCGACAGAGCCCGACAGAGCCCGACAGAGCCCAGTAGAGCCCGACAGAGCCCGCCAGGGCCCGACAGGGCCCAACAGGGCCCAGTAAAGCCCGACAGAGCCCGACAGAGCCCAGTAGAGCCCAGTAGAGCCCGACAGAGCCCGACAGAGCCCGACAGAGCCCGACAGGGCCCGACAGAGCCCGACAGAGCCGAACAGGGCCCGACAGAGCCCGACAGGGCCCAACAGGGCCCAGTAGAGCCCGACAGAGCCCAACAGAGCCCGACAGGGCCCAGTAGAGCCCAGTAGAGCCCGACAGAGCCCAGTAGAGCCCGACAGAGCCCGACAGAGCCCGACAGAGCCCGACAGGGCCCGACAGGGCCCGACAGAGCCCAGTAGAGCCCGACAGAGCCCGAGAGAGCCCGACAGAGCCCGACAGGGCCCGACAGAGCCTGACAGAGCCCGACAGGGCCCAGTAGAGCCCGACAGAGCCCGACAGAGCCCGACAGAGCCCGACAGAGCCCAGTAGAGCCCGACAGAGCCCGAGAGAGCCCGACAGAGCCCGACAGAGCCCGACAGGGCCCGACAGGGCCCGACAGAGCCCGACAGAGACCAGTAGAGCCCGACAGAGCCCGACAGAGCCCGACAGAGCCTGACAGAGCCCGACAGAGCCCGACAGAGCCCAGTAGAGCCCGACAGAGCCCGACAGGGCCCGACAGGGCCCGACAGGGCCCAGTAGAGCCCGACAGAGCCCGACAGAGCCCGAAAGAACCCGTCAGAGCCCGACAGAGCCCGACAGAGCCCGACAGAGCCCGACAGAGTCCAACAGGGCCCAGTAGAGCCCGACAGAGCCCGACAGAGCCCGACAGAACCCGACAGGGCCCAGTAGAGCCCGACAGAGCCCGACAGAGCCCGACAGAGCCCGACAGAACCCGACAGGGCCCAGTAGAGCCCGACAGAGCCCGACAGCGCCCGACAGGGCCCAGTAGAGCCCGACAGAGCCCGACAGAGCCCGACAGAGCCCGACAGGGCCCAGTAGAGCCCGACAGAGCCCGACAGAGCCCGACAGAGCCCGACAGGGCCCGACAGAGCCCGACAGAGCCCAACAGGGCCCGACAGAGCCCGACAGAGCCCGACAGAGCCCGACAGGGCCCGACAGAGCCCGACAGAGCCCGACAGGGCCCAGTAGAGCCCGACAGAGACCGACAGAGCCCGACAGAGCCCGACAGAGCCCAGTAGAGCCCGACAGAGCCCGACAGAGCCCGACAGAGCCCGACAGGGCCCGACAGAGCCCGACAGGGCCCGACAGGGCCCGACAGAGCCCGACAGAGCCCGACAGGGCCCGACAGAGCCCGACAGGGCCCAGTAGAGCCGGACAGAGCCCGACAGAGCCCGACAGAGCCCGACAGAGCCCAGTAGAGCCCGACAGAGCCCGACAGAGCCCGACAGAGCCCAGTAGAGCCCAACAGAGCCCCACAGGGCCCGACAGGGCCCGACAGGGCCCAGTAGAGCCCGACAGAGCCCGACAGAGCCCAGTAGAGCCCAGTAGAGCCCGACAGAGCCCGACAGAGCCCGACAGAGCCCGACAGGGCCCGACAGAGCCCGACAGAGCCCGACAGGGCCCGACAGGGCCCGACAGAGCCCGACAGGGCCCAGTAGAGCCCGACAGAGCCCGACAGAGCCCAGTAGAGCCCAGTAGAGCCCGACAGGGCCCGACAGGGCCCGACAGGGCCCAGTAGAGCCCGACAGAGCCCGACAGAGCCTGACAGAGCCCGACAGGGCCCGACAGGGCCCGACAGAGCCCGACAGGGCCCAGTAGAGCCCGACAGAGCCCGACAGAGCCCAGTAGAGCCCGACAGAGCCCGACAGGGCCCAGTAGAGCCCGACAGAGCCCGACAGAGCCCGACAGAGCCCGACAGGGCCCGACAGAGCCCGACAGAGCCCGACAGGGCCCGACAGGGCCCGACAGAGCCCGACAGGGCCCAGTAGAGCCCGACAGAGCCCGACAGAGCCCAGTAGAGCCCAGTAGAGCCCGACAGAGCCCGACAGGGCCCGACAGGGCCCAGTAGAGCCCGACAGAGCCCGACAGAGCCTGACAGAGCCCGACAGGGCCCGACAGGGCCCGACAGAGCCCGACAGGGCCCAGTAGAGCCCGACAGAGCCCGACAGAACCCAGTAGAGCCCGACAGAGCCCGACAGGGCCCAGTAGAGCCCGACAGAGCCCAGTAGAGCCCGACAGAGCCCGACAGGGCCCGACAGGGCCCGACAGAGCCCGACAGGGCCCGACAGAGCCCGACAGAGCCCGACAGGGCCCAGTAGAGCCCGACAGAGCCCGACAGAGCCCGACAGAGCCCAACAGAGCCCGACAGAGCCCAGTAGAGCCCGACAGAGCCCGACAGAGCCCGACAGAGCCCAGTAGAGCCCGACAGAGCCCGCCAGGGCCCGACAGGGCCCGACAGGGCCCAGTAGAGCCCGACAGAGCCCGACAGAGCCCAGTAGAGCCCAGTAGAGCCCGACAGAGCCCGACAGAGCCCGACAGGGCCCGACAGAGCCCGACAGAGCCCGACAGGGCCCGACAGGGCCCGACAGAGCCCGACAGAGACCAGTAGAGCCCGACAGAGCCCGACAGAGCCCGACAGGGCCCAGTAGAGCCCAGTAGAGCCCGACAGAGCCCAGTAGAGCCCGACAGAGCCCGACAGAGCCCGACAGAGCCCGACAGAGCCCGACAGGGCCCGACAGAGCCCGACAGAGCCCGACAGGGCCCGACAGGTCCCGACAGGGCCCGACATTGCCCAGTAGAGCCCGACAGAGCCCGACAGGGCCCGACAGGGCCCGACAGAGCCCGACAGAGCCCGACAGGGCCCGACAGGGCCCGACAGGGCCCGACAGAGCCCAGTAGAGCCCGACAGAGCCCGACAGAGCCCGACAGAGCCCGACAGGGCCCGACAGGGCCCAGTAGAGCCCGACAGAGCCCGACAGAGCCCGACAGAGCCCGACAGGGCCCGACAGAGCCCGATAGAGCCCGACAGAGCCCGACAGGGCCCAGTAGAGCCCGACAGAGCCCGACAGAGCCCGACAGAACCCGTCAGAGCCCGACAGAGCCCGACAGAGCCCGACAGAGCCCGACAGAGTCCGACAGGGCCCAGTAGAGCCCGACAGAGCCCGACAGAGCCCGACAGAGCCCGACAGAGCCCGACAGGGCCCGACAGGGCCCAGTAGAGCCCGACAGAGCCGAGAGGGCCCGACAGAGCCCGACAGAGCCCGACAGGGCCCGACAGAGCCCGACAGAGCCCGACAGGGCCCAGTAGAGCCCGACAGAGCCCGACAGAGCCCGACAGAACCCGACAGGGCCCAGTAGAGCACGACAGAGCCCGACAGAGCCCGACAGGGCCCGACAGAGCCCGACAGAGCCCGACAGCGACCGAAAGGGCCCAGTAGAGCCCGACAGAGCCCGACAGAGCCCGACAGGGCCCGACAGAGCCCGACAGAGCCAAACAGAGCCCGACAGGGCCCGACAGGGCCCAGTAGAGCCCGACAGAGCCCGACAGGGCCCGACAGAGCCCGACAGAGCCCGACAGAGCCCGACAGAGCCCGACAGGGCCTGACAGGGCCCGACAGAGCCCGACAGAGCCCGACAGGGCCCGACAGAGCCCGACAGAGCCCGACAGGGCCCAGTAGAGCCGGACAGAGCCCGACAGAGCCCGACAGAGGCCGACAGAGCCCAGTAGAGCCCGACAGAGCCCGACAGAGCCCGACAGAGCCCGACAGGGCCCGACAGAGCCCGACAGGGCCCGACAGGGCCCGACAGAGCCCGACAGGGCCCGACAGAGCCCGACAGGGCCCAGTAGAGCCCGACAGAGCCCGACAGAGCCCGACAGAGCCCGACAGAACCCGACAGAGCCCGACAGAGCCCGACAGAGCCCGACAGGGCCCGACAGAGCCCGACAGAGCCCGACAGGGCCCAGTAGAGACCGACAGAGCCCGACAGAGCCCAGTAGAGCCCAGTAGAGCCCGACAGAGCCCGACAGAGCCCGACAGAACCCGACAGAGCCCGACAGAGACCAGTTGAGCCCGACAGAGCGCGACAGGGCCCGACAGGGCCCAGTAGAGCCCGACAGAGCCCGACAGAGCCCGACAGAGTCCGACAGAGCCCAGTAGAGCCCAACAGAGCCCGACAGAGCCCGACAGGGCCCGACAGAGCCCGACAGAGCCCGACAGAGCCCAGTAGAGCCCGACAGAGCCCGACAGAGCCCGACAGAGCCCGACAGGGCCCAGTAGAGCCCAGTAGAGCCCGACAGAGCCCAGTAGAGCCCGACAGAGCCCGACAGAGCCCGACAGAGCCCGACAGGGCCCGACAGGGCCCGACAGAGCCCGACAGAGCCTGACAGAGCCCGACAGGGCCCAGTAGAGCCCGACAGAGCCCGACAGAGCCCGACAGAGCCCAGTAGAGCCCGACAGAGCCCGAGAGAGCCCGACAGAGCCCGACAGAGCCCGACAGTGCCCGACAGAGCCCGACAGAGCCCGACAGGGCCCGACAGAGCCCGACAGAGCCCGACAGAGCCCGACAGGGCCCGACAGAGCCCGACAGAGCCCGACAGGGCCCGACAGGGCCCAGTAGACCCCGACAGAGCCCGACAGAGCCCGACAGGGCCCGACAGGGCCCGACAGGGCCCAGTAGAGCCCGACAGAGCCCGACAGAGCCCGACAGAGCCCGACAGAGCCCGACAGGGCCCGACAGGGCCCAGTAGAGCCCGACAGAGCCCGACAGAGCCCGACAGAGCCCGACAGAGCCCGACAGGGCCCAGTAGAGCCCGACAGAGCCCGACAGGGCCCGACAGGGCCCAGTAGAGCCCGACAGAGCCCGACAGAGCCCGACAGAACCCGACAGAGTCCGACAGGGCCCAGTAGAGCCCGACAGAGCCCGACAGAGCCCGACAGAGCCCGACAGGGCCCGACAGAGCCCGACAGAGCCCGACTAGAGCCCGACAGGGCCCGACAGGGCCCAGTAGAGCCCGACAGAGCCGAGAGGGCCCGACAGAGCCCGACAGAGCCCGACAGAGCCCGACAGGGCCTGACAGAGCCCAACAGAGCCCGACAGGGCCCAGTAGAGCCCGACAGAGCCCGACAGAGCCCGACAGAACCCGACAGGGCCCAGTAGAGCCCGACAGAGCCCGACAGAGCCCAACAGAGCCCGACAGGGCCCGACAGAGCCCGACAGAGCCCGACAGAGCCCGACAGCGCCCGACAGGGCCCAGTAGAGCCCGACAGAGCCCGACAGAGCCCGACAGAGCCCGACAGGGCCCGACAGAGCCCGACAGAGCCCGACAGAGCCCGACAGGGCCCAGTAGAGCCCGACAGAGCCCGACAGAGCCCGACAGAACCCGTCAGAGCCCGACAGAGCCCGACAGAGCCCGACAGAGCCCGACAGAGTCCGACAGTGCCCAGTAGAGCCCGACAGAGCCCGACAGAGCCCGACAGAGCCCGACAGGGCCCGACAGAGCCCGACAGAGCCCGACAGAGCCCGACAGGGCCCGACAGGGCCCAGTAGAGCCCGACAGAGCCGAGAGGGCCCGACAGAGCCCGACAGAGCCCGACAGGGCCCGACAGAGCCCGACAGAGCCCGACAGGGCCCAGTAGAGCCCGACAAAGCCCGACAGAGCCCGACAGAACCCGACAGGGCCAGTAGAGCACGACAGAGCCCGACAGAGCCCGACAGGGCCCGACAGAGCCCGACAGAGCCCGACAGCGACCGACAGGGCCCAGTAGAGCCCGACAGAGCCCGACAGAGCCCGACAGGGCCCGACAGAGCCCGACAGAGCCAAACAGAGCCCGACAGGGCCCGACAGGGCCCAGTAGAGCCCGACAGAGCCCGACAGGGCCCGACAGAGCCCGACAGAGCCCGACAGAGCCCGACAGGGCCCAGTAGAGCCCGACAGAGCCCGACAGAGCCCGACAGAGCCCGACAGGGCCTGACAGGGCCCGACAGAGCCCGACAGAGCCCGACAGGGCCCGACAGAGCCCGACAGAGCCCGACAGGGCCCAGTAGAGGCGGACAGAGCCCGACAGAGCCCGACAGATCCCGACAGAGCCCAGTAGAGCCCGACAGAGCCCGACAGAGCCCGACAGAGCCCGACAGAGCCCGACAGAGCCCGACAGAGTCCGACAGAGCCCAGTAGAGCCCGACAGAGCCCGACAGAGCCCGACAGGGCCCGACAGAGCCCGACAGAGCCCGACAGGGCCCGACAGGGCCCGACAGGGCCCAGTAGAGCCCGACTGAGCCCGACAGAGCCCGACAGAGCCCGACAGGGCGCAGTAGAGCCCAGCAGAGCCCGACAGAGCCCAGTAGAGCCCGACAGAGCCCGACAGAGCCCGACAGAGCCCGACAGGGCCCGACAGGGCCCGACAGAGCCCGACAGGGCCCGACAGAGCCTGACAGAGCCCGACAGGGCCCAGTAGAGCCCGACAGAGCCCGACAGAGCCCGACAGAGCCCAGTAGAGCCCGACAGAGCCCGAGAGAGCCCGACAGAGCCCGACAGAGCCCGACAGGGCCCGACAGAGCCCGACAGAGCCCGACAGGGCCCGACAGAGCCTGACAGAGCCCGACAGAGCCCGACAGGGCCCGACAGAGCCCGACAGGGCCCGACAGAGCCCGACAGAGCCCGACAGGGCCCGACAGGGCCCGACAGGGCCCGACAGAGCCCAGTAGAGCCCGACAGAGCCCGACAGAGCCCGACAGAGCCCGACAGGGCCCGACAGAGCCCGACAGAGCCTGACAGAGCCCGACAGGGCCCAGTAGAGCCCGACAGAGCCCGACAGAGCCCGACAGAGCCCAGTAGAGCCCGACAGAACCCGACAGAGCCCGACAGAGCCCAACAGAGCCCAGAAGAGCCCGACAGAGCCCGCCAGGGCCCGACAGGGCCCGACAGGGCCCAGTAGAGCCCGACAGAGCCCGACAGAGCCCAGTAGAGCCCAGTAGAGCCCGACAGAGCCCGACAGAACCCGACAGAGCCCGACAGGGCCCGACAGAGCCCGACAGAGCCCGACAGGGCCCGACAGAGCCCGACAGGGCCCGACAGGGCCCAGTAGAGCCCGACAGAGCCCGACAGAGCCCGACAGGGCCCAGTAGAGCCCAGTAGAGCCCGACAGATCCCAGTAGAGCCCGACAGAGCCCGACAGAGACCGACAGAGCCCGACAGGGCCCGACAGGGCCCGACAGAGCCCGACAGAGCCCGACAGAGCCCGACAGGGCCCGACAGAGCCTGACAGAGCCCGACAGGGCCCAGTAGAGCCCGACAGAGCCCGACAGAGCCCAGTAGAGCCCGACAGAGCCCGAGAGAGCCCGACAGAGCCCGAGAGAGCCCGACAGGGCCCGACAGGGCCCGACAGGGCCCGACAGGGCCCGACAGGGCCCGACAGAGCCCAGTAGAGCCCGACAGAGCCCGACAGAGCCCGACAGGGCCTGACAGGGCCCGACAGAGCCCGACAGAGCCCGACAGAGCCCGACAGGGCCCGACAGAGCCCGACAGGGCCCGACAGGTCCCGACAGGGCCCGACAGAGCCCAGTAGAGCCCGACAGAGCCCGACAGAGCCCGACAGAGCCCGACAGGGCCCGACAGGGCCCGACAGAGCCCGACAGAGCCCGACAGGGCCCGACAGAGCCCGACAGAGCCCGACAGAGCCCGACAGGGCCCGACAGGGCCCGACAGAGCCCAGTAGAGCCCGACAGAGCCCGACAGAGCCCGACAGAGCCCGACAGGGCCCGACAGGGCCCAGTTGAGCCCGACAGAGCCCGACAGAGCCCGACAGAGCCCGACAGGGCCCGACAGAGCCCGACAGAGCCCGACAGGGCCCAGTAGAGCCCGACCGAGCCCGACAGAGCCCGACAGAACCCGTCAGAGCCCGACAGAGCCCGACAGAGTCCGACAGGGCCCGACAGGGCCCAGTAGAGCCCGACAGAGCCCGACAGGGCCCGACAGAGCCCGACAGAGCCCGACAGAGCCCGACAGGGCCCAGTAGAGCCCGACAGAGCCCGACAGAGCCCGACAGGGCCTGACAGGGCCCGACAGAGCCCGACAGAGCCCGACAGGGCCCGACAGAGCCCGACAGAGCCCGACAGGGCCCAGTAGAGCCGGACAGAGCCCGACAGAGCCCGACAGATCCCGACAGAGCCCAGTAGAGCCCGACAGAGCCCGACAGAGCCCGACAGAGCCCGACAGGGCCCGACAGAGCCCGACAGGGCCCGACAGGGCCCGACAGAGCCCGACAGAGCCCGACAGGGCCCGACAGAGCCCGACAGGGCCCAGTAGAGCCCGACAGAGCCCGACAGAGCCCGACAGAGCCCAGTAGAGCCCGACAGAGCCCGACAGAGCCCGACAGAGCCCAGTAGAGCCCGACAGAGCCCGACAGGGCCCGACAGGGCCCGACAGGGCCCAGTAGAGCCCGACAGAGCCCGACAGAGCCCAGTAGAGCCCAGTAGAGCCCGACAGAGCCCGACAGAGCCCGACAGAGCCCGACAGAACCCGACAGAGCCCGACAGAGACCAGTTGAGCCCGACAGAGCCCGACAGAGCCCGACAGAGCCCGACAGGGCCCGACAGGGCCCAGTAGAGCCCGACAGAGCCCGACAGAGCCCGACAGAGTCCGACAGAGCCCGACAGGGCCCGACAGAGCCCGACAGAGCCCGACAGGGCCCGACAGAGCCCGACAGAGCCCGACAGGGCCCAGTAGAGCCCAGCAGAGCCCGACAGAGCCCAGTAGAGCCCGACAGAGCCCGACAGAGCCCGACAGAGCCCGACAGGGCCCGACAGGGCCCGACAGAGCCCGACAGGGCCCGACAGAGCCTGACAGAGCCCGACAGGGCCCAGTAGAGGCCGACAGAGCCCGACAGAGCCCGACAGAGCCCAGTAGAGCCCGACAGAGCCCGAGAGAGCCCGACAGAGCCCGACAGAGCCCGACAGGGCCCGACAGAGCCCGACAGAGCCCGACAGAGCCCGACAGAGCCCGACAGGGCCCAGTAGAGCCCGACAGAGCCCGACAGAGCCCGACAGAGCCCAGTAGAGCCCGACAGAACCCGACAGAGCCCGACAGAGCCCAGTAGAGCCCGACAGAACCCGACAGAGCCCGACAGAGCCCAACAGAGCCCAGTAGAGCCCGACAGAGCCCGCCAGGGCCCGACAGGGCCCGACAGGGCCCAGTAGAGCCCGACAGAGCCCGACAGAGCCCAGTAGAGCCCAGTAGAGCCCGACAGAGCCCGACAGAACCCGACAGAGCCCGACAGGGCCCGACAGAGCCCGACAGAGCCCGACAGGGCCCGACAGAGCCCGACAGGGCCCGACAGGGCCCAGTAGAGCCCGACAGAGCCCGACAGAGCCCGACAGGGCCCAGTAGAGCCCAGTAGAGCTCGACAGAGCCCAGTAGAGCCCGACAGAGCCCGACAGAGACCGACAGAGCCCGACAGGGCCCGACAGGGCCCGACAGAGCCCGACAGAGACCGACAGAGCCCGACAGGGCCCGACAGGGCCCGACAGAGCCCGACAGAGCCCGACAGGGCCCGACAGAGCCTGACAGAGCCCGACAGGGCCCAGTAGAGCCCGACAGAGCCCGACAGAGCCCGACAGAGCCCGACAGAGCCCAGTAGAGCCCGACAGAGCCCGACAGAGCCCGACAGGGCCCGACAGGGCCCGACAGAGCCCGACAGAGCCCGACAGAGCCCGACAGGGCCCGACAGAGCCCGACAGGGCCCGACAGGTCCCGACAGGGCCCGACAGAGCCCAGTAGAGCCCGACAGAGCCCGACAGAGCCCGACAGAGCCCGACAGGGCCCGACAGGGCCCGACAGAGCCCGACAGAGCCCGACAGGGCCCGACAGAGCCCGACAGAGCCCGACAGAGCCCGACAGGGCCCGACAGAGCCCAGTAGAGCCCGACAGAGCCCGACAGCGACCGACAGGGCCCAGTAGAGCCCGACAGAGCCCGACAGAGCCCGACAGGGCCCGACAGAGCCCGACAGAGCCAAACAGAGCCCGACAGGGCCCGACAGGGCCCAGTAGAGCCCGACAGAGCCCGACAGGGCCCGACAGAGCCCGACAGAGCCCGACAGAGCCCGACAGGGCCCAGTAGAGCCCGACAGAGCCCGACAGAGCCCGACAGAGCCCGACAGGGCCTGACAGGGCCCGACAGAGCCCGACAGAGCCCGACAGGGCCCGACAGAGCCCGACAGAGCCCGACAGGGCCCAGTAGAGGCGGACAGAGCCCGACAGAGCCCGACAGATCCCGACAGAGCCCAGTAGAGCCCGACAGAGCCCGACAGAGCCCGACAGAGCCCGACAGAGCCCGACAGAGCCCGACAGAGTCCGACAGAGCCCAGTAGAGCCCGACAGAGCCCGACAGAGCCCGACAGGGCCCGACAGAGCCCGACAGAGCCCGACAGGGCCCGACAGGGCCCGACAGGGCCCAGTAGAGCCCGACAGGGCCCGACAGAGCCCGACAGAGCCCGACAGGGCGCAGTAGAGCCCAGCAGAGCCCGACAGAGCCCAGTAGAGCCCGACAGAGCCCGACAGAGCCCGACAGAGCCCGACAGGGACCGACAGGGCCCGACAGAGCCCGACAGGGCCCGACAGAGCCTGACAGAGCCCGACAGGGCCCAGTAGAGCCCGACAGAGCCCGACAGAGCCCGACAGAGCCCAGTAGAGCCCGACAGAGCCCGAGAGAGCCCGACAGAGCCCGACAGAGCCCGACAGGGCCCGACAGAGCCCGACAGAGCCCGACAGGGCCCGACAGAGCCCGACAGAGCCCGATAGAGCCCGACAGGGCCCGACAGAGCCCGACAGGGCCCGACAGAGCCCGACAGAGCCCGACAGGGCCCGACAGGGCCCGACAGAGCCCAGTAGAGCCCGACAGAGCCCGACAGAGCCCGACAGAGCCCGACAGGGCCCGACAGAGCCCGACAGAGCCCGACAGAGCCCGACAGGGCCCAGTAGAGCCCGACAGAGCCCGACAGAGCCCGACAGAGCCCAGTAGAGCCCGACAGAACCCGACAGAGCCCGACAGAGCCCAACAGAGCCCAGAAGAGCCCGACAGAGCCCGCCAGGGCCCGACATTGCCCGACAGGGCCCAGTAGAGCCCGACAGAGCCCGACAGAGCCCAGTAGAGCCCAGTAGAGCCCGACAGAGCCCGACAGAACCCGACAGAGCCCGACAGGGCCCGACAGAGCCCACAGAGCCCGACAGGGCCCGACAGAGCCCGACAGGGCCCGACAGGGCCCAGTAGAGCCCGACAGAGCCCGACAGAGCCGACAGGGCCCAGTAGAGCCCAGTAGAGCCCGACAGATCCCAGTAGAGCCCGACAGAGCCCGACAGAGCCCGACAGAGCCCGACAGGGCCCGACAGGGCCCGACAGAGCCCGACAGAGCCCGACAGAGCCCGACAGGGCCCGACAGAGCCTGACAGAGCCCGACAGGGCCCAGTAGAGCCCGACAGAGCCCGACAGAGCCCGACAGAGCCCGACAGAGCCCAGTAGAGCCCGACAGAGCCCGAGAGAGCCCGACAGAGCCCGAGAGAGCCCGACAGGGCCCGACAGGGCCCGACAGGGCCCGACAGAGCCCAGTAGAGCCCGACAGAGCCCGACAGAGCCCGACAGGGCCCTGACAGGCGCCCGACAGAGCCCGACAGAGCCCGACAGAGCCCGACAGGGCCCGACAGAGCCCGACAGGGCCCGACAGGTCCCGACAGGGCCCGACAGAGCCCAGTAGAGCCCGACAGAGCCCGACAGAGCCCGACAGAGCCCGACAGGGCCTGACAGGGCCCGACAGAGCCCGACAGAGCCCGACAGGGCCCGACAGGGCCCTGACAGGGCCCGACAGAGCCCGACAGAGCCCGACAGGGCCCGACAGAGCCCGACAGAGCCCGACAGGGCCCAGTAGAGCCGGACAGAGCCCGACAGAGCCCGACAGATCCCGACAGAGCCCAGTAGAGCCCGACAGAGCCCGACAGAGCCCGACAGAGCCCGACAGGTCCCGACAGAGCCCGACAGGGCCCGACAGGGCCCGACAGAGCCCGACAGAGCCCGACAGGGCCCGACAGAGCCCGACAGGGCCCAGTAGAGCCCGACAGAGCCCGACAGAGCCCGACAGAGCCCAGTAGAGCCCGACAGAGCGCGACAGAGCCCGACAGAGCCCAGTAGAGCCCGACAGAGCCCGACAGGGCCCGACAGGGCCCGACAGGGCCCAGTAGAGCCCGACAGAGCCCGACAGAGCCCAGTAGAGCCCAGTAGAGCCCGACAGAGCCCGACAGAGCCCGACAGAGCCCGACAGAACCCGACAGAGCCCGACAGAGACCAGTTGAGCCCGACAGAGCCCGACAGAGCCCGACAGAGCCCGACAGGGCCCGACAGGGCCCAGTAGAGCCCGACAGAGCCCGACAGAGCCCGACAGAGTCCGACAGAGCCCAGTAGAGCCCGACAGAGGCCCGACAGAGCCCGACAGGGCCCGACAGAGCCCGACAGAGCCCGACAGGGCCCGACAGGGCCCGACAGGGCCCAGTAGAGCCCGACAGAGCCCGACAGAGCCCGACAGAGCCCGACAGGGCCCAGTAGAGCCCAGCAGAGCCCGACAGAGCCCAGTAGAGCCCGACAGAGCCCGACAGAGCCCGACAGGCCCCGACAGGGCCCGACAGGGCCCGACAGAGCCCGACAGGGCCCGACAGAGCCTGACAGAGCCCGACAGGGCCCAGTAGAGGCCGACAGAGCCCGACAGGGCCCGACAGAGCCCAGTAGAGCCCGACAGAGCCCGAGAGAGCCCGACAGAGCCCGACAGAGCCCGACAGGGCCCGACAGAGCCCGACAGAGCCCGACAGGGCCCGCAGAGCCCGACAGAGCCCGACAGAGCCCGACAGGGCCCGACAGAGCCCGACAGAGCCCGACAGGGCCCGACAGGGCCCAGTAGACCCCGACAGAGCCCGACAGAGCCCGACAGGGCCCGACAGGGCCCGACAGGGCCCAGTAGAGCCCGACAGAGCCCGACAGAGCCCGACAGAGCCCGACAGGGCCCGACAGAGCCCGACAGAGCCCGACAGAGCCCGACAGGGCCCAGTAGAGCCCGACAGAGCCCGACAGAGCCCGACAGAGCCCAGTAGAGCCCGACAGAACCCGACAGAGCCCGACAGAGCCCAACAGAGCCCAGTAGAGCCCGACAGAGCCCGCCAGGGCCCGACAGGGCCCGACAGGGCCCAGTAGAGCCCGACAGAGCCCGACAGAGCCCAGTAGAGCCCAGTAGAGCCCGACAGAGCCCGACAGAACCCGACAGAGCCCGACAGGGCCCGACAGAGCCCGACAGAGCCCGACAGGGCCCGACAGAGCCCGACAGGGCCCGACAGGGCCCAGTAGAGCCCGACAGAGCCCGACAGAGCCCGACAGAGCCCGACAGAGTCCGACAGGGCCCAGTAGAGCCCGACAGAGCCCGACAGAGCCCGACAGAGCCCGACAGAGCCCGACAGGGCCCGACAGGGCCCAGTAGAGCCCGACAGAGCCGAGAGGGCCCGACAGAGCCCGACAGAGCCCGACAGGGCCCGACAGAGCCCGACAGAGCCCGACAGGGCCCAGTAGAGCCCGACAGAGCCCGACAGAGCCCGACAGAACCCGACAGGGCCCAGTAGAGCACGACAGAGCCCGACAGAGCCCGACAGGGCCCGACAGAGCCCGACAGAGCCCGACAGCGACCGAAGGGCCCAGTAGAGCCCGACAGAGCCCGACAGAGCCCGACAGGGCCCGACAGAGCCCGACAGAGCCAAACAGAGCCCGACAGGGCCCGACAGGGCCCAGTAGAGCCCGACAGAGCCCGACAGGGCCCGACAGAGCCCGACAGAGCCCGACAGAGCCCGACAGAGCCCGACAGGGCCTGACAGGGCCCCGACAGAGCCCGACAGAGCCCGACAGGGCCCGACAGAGCCCGACAGAGCCCGACAGGGCCCAGTAGAGCCGGACAGAGCCCGACAGAGCCCGACAGAGGCCGACAGAGCCCAGTAGAGCCCGACAGAGCCCGACAGAGCCCGACAGAGCCCGACAGGGCCCGACAGAGCCCGACAGGGCCCGACAGGGCCCGACAGAGCCCGACAGGGCCCGACAGAGCCCGACAGGGCCCAGTAGAGCCCGACAGAGCCCGACAGAGCCCGACAGAGCCCGACAGAACCCGACAGAGCCCGACAGAGCCCGACAGAGCCCGACAGGGCCCGACAGAGCCCGACAGAGCCCGACAGGGCCCAGTAGAGACCGACAGAGCCCGACAGAGCCCAGTAGAGCCCAGTAGAGCCCGACAGAGCCCGACAGAGCCCGACAGAACCCGACAGAGCCCGACAGAGACCAGTTGAGCCCGACAGAGCGCGACAGGGCCCGACAGGGCCCAGTAGAGCCCGACAGAGCCCGACAGAGCCCCGACGAGTCCGACAGAGCCCAGTAGAGCCCAACAGAGCCCGACAGAGCCCGACAGGGCCCGACAGAGCCCGACAGAGCCCGACAAAACCCAGTAGAGCCCGACAGAGCCCGACAGAGCCCGACAGAGCCCGACAGGGCCCAGTAGAGCCCAGTAGAGCCCGACAGAGCCCAGTAGAGCCCGACAGAGCCCGACAGAGCCCGACAGAGCCCGACAGGGCCCGACAGGGCCCGACAGAGCCCGACAGAGCCTGACAGAGCCCGACAGGGCCCAGTAGAGCCCGACAGAGCCAGACAGAGCCCGACAGAGCCCAGTAGAGCCCGACAGAGCCCGACAGAGCCCGACAGAGCCCGACAGTGCCCGACAGAGCCCGACAGAGCCCGACAGGGCCCGACAGAGCCCGACAGAGCCCGACAGAGCCCGACAGGGCCCGACAGAGCCCGACAGAGCCCGACAGGGGCCCGACAGGGCCCAGTAGACCCGACAGAGCCCGACAGAGCCCGACAGGGCCCGACAGGGCCCGACAGGGCCCAGTAGAGCCCGACAGAGCCCGACAGAGCCCGACAGAGCCCGACAGAGCCCGACAGGGCCCGACAGGGCCCAGTAGAGCCCGACAGAGCCCGACAGAGCCCGACAGAGCCCGACAGAGCCCGACAGGGCCCAGTAGAGCCCGACAGAGCCCGACAGGGCCCGACAGGGCCCAGTAGAGCCCGACAGAGCCCGACAGAGCCCGACAGAACCCGACAGAGTCCGACAGGGCCCAGTAGAGCCCGACAGAGCCCGACAGAGCCCGACAGAGCCCGACAGGGCCCGACAGAGCCCGACAGAGCCCGACTAGAGCCCGACAGGGCCCGACAGGGCCCAGTAGAGCCCGACAGAGCCGAGAGGGCCCGACAGAGCCCGACAGAGCCCGACAGAGCCCGACAGGGCCTGACAGAGCCCAACAGAGCCCGACAGGGCCCAGTAGAGCCCGACAGAGCCCGACAGAGCCCGACAGAACCCGACAGGGCCCAGTAGAGCCCGACAGAGCCCGACAGAGCCCAACAGAGCCCGACAGGGCCCGACAGAGCCCGACAGAGCCCGACAGAGCCCGACAGCGCCCGACAGGGCCCAGTAGAGCCCGACAGAGCCCGACAGAGCCCGACAGAGCCCGACAGGGCCCGACAGAGCCCGACAGAGCCCGACAGAGCCCGACAGGGCCCAGTAGAGCCCGACAGAGCCCGACAGAGCCCGACAGAACCCGTCAGAGCCCGACAGAGCCCGACAGAGCCCGACAGAGCCCGACAGAGTCCGACAGTGCCCAGTAGAGCCCGACAGAGCCCGACAGAGCCCGACAGAGCCCGACAGGGCCCGACAGAGCCCGACAGAGCCCGACAGAGCCCGACAGGGCCCGACAGGGCCCAGTAGAGCCCGACAGAGCCGAGAGGGCCCGACAGAGCCCGACAGAGCCCGACAGGCCCGACAGAGCCCGACAGAGCCCGACAGGGCCCAGTAGAGCCCGACAAAGCCCGACAGAGCCCGACAGAACCCGACAGGGCCAGTAGAGCACGACAGAGCCCGACAGAGCCGACAGGGCCCGACAGAGCCCGACAGAGCCCGACAGCGACCGACAGGGCCCAGTAGAGCCCGACAGAGCCCGACAGAGCCCGACAGGGCCCGACAGAGCCCGACAGAGCCAAACAGAGCCCGACAGGGCCCGACAGGCCCAGTAGAGCCCGACAGAGCCCGACAGGGCCCGACAGAGCCCGACAGAGCCCGACAGAGCCCGGACAGGGCCCAGTAGAGCCCGACAGAGCCCGACAGAGCCCGACAGAGCCCGACAGGGCCTGACAGGGCCCGACAGAGCCCGACAGAGCCCGACAGGGCCCGACAGAGCCCGACAGAGCCCGACAGGGCCCAGTAGAGGCGGACAGAGCCCGACAGAGCCCGACAGATCCCGACAGAGCCCAGTAGAGCCCGACAGAGCCCGACAGAGCCCGACAGAGCCCGACAGAGCCCGACAGAGCCGACAGAGCCCCAGTAGAGCCCGACAGAGCCCGACAGAGCCCGACAGGGCCCGACAGAGCCCGACAGAGCCCGACAGGGGCCCGACAGGGCCCGACAGGGCCCAGTAGAGCCCGACTGAGCCCGACAGAGCCCGACAGAGCCCGACAGGGCGCAGTAGAGCCCAGCAGAGCCCGACAGAGCCCAGTAGAGCCCGACAGAGCCCGACAGAGCCCGAGAGAGCCCGACAGGGCCCGAACAGAGCCACAGTCGCCCCGACACCAAAGCCCGACAGGGCCCGACAGGGCCCGACAGGGCCCGACAGAGCCCAGTAGAGCCCGACAGAGCCCGACAGAGCCCGACAGAGCCCGACAGGGCCCGACAGAGCCCGACAGAGCCTGACAGAGCCCGACAGGGCCCAGTAGAGCCCGACAGAGCCCGACAGAGCCCGACAGAGCCCAGTAGAGCCCGACAGAACCCGACAGAGCCCGACAGAGCCCAACAGAGCCCAGAAGAGCCCGACAGAGCCCGCCAGGGCCCGACAGGCCCGACAGGGCCCAGTAGAGCCCGACAGAGCCCGACAGAGCCCAGTAGAGCCCAGTAGAGCCCGACAGAGCCCGACAGAACCCGACAGAGCCCGACAGGGCCCGACAGAGCCCGACAGAGCCCGACAGGGCCCGACAGAGCCCGACAGGGCCCGACAGGGCCCAGTAGAGCCCCGACAGAGCCCGACAGAGCCCGACAGGGCCCAGTAGAGCCCAGTAGAGCCCGACAGATCCCAGTAGAGCCCGACAGAGCCCGACAGAGACCGACAGAGCCCGACAGGGCCCGACAGGGCCCGACAGAGCCCGACAGAGCCCGACAGAGCCCGACAGGGCCCGACAGAGCCTGACAGAGCCCGACAGGGGCCCAGTAGAGCCCGACAGAGCCCGACAGAGCCCAGTAGAGCCCGACAGAGCCCGAGAGAGCCCGACAGAGCCCGAGAGAGCCCGACAGGGCCCGACAGGCCCGACAGGGCCCGACAGGGCCCGACAGGGCCCCGACAGAGCCCAGTAGAGCCCGACAGAGCCCGACAGAGCCCGACAGGGCCTGACAGGGCCCGACAGAGCCCGACAGAGCCCGACAGAGCCCGACAGGGCCCGACAGAGCCCGACAGGGCCCGACAGGTCCCGACAGGGCCCGACAGAGCCCAGTAGAGCCCGACAGAGCCCGACAGAGCCCGACAGAGCCCGACAGGGCCCGACAGGGCCCGACAGAGCCCGACAGAGCCCGACAGGGCCCGACAGAGCCCGACAGAGCCCGACAGAGCCCGGACAGGGCCCGACAGGGCCCGACAGAGCCCAGTAGAGCCCGACAGAGCCCGACAGAGCCCGACAGAGCCCGACAGGGCCCGACAGGGCCCAGTTGAGCCCGACAGAGCCCGACAGAGCCCGACAGAGCCCGACAGGGCCCGACAGAGCCCGACAGAGCCCGACAGGGCCCAGTAGAGCCCGACCGAGCCCGACAGAGCCCGACAGAACCCGTCAGAGCCCGACAGAGCCCGACAGAGTCCGACAGGGCCCGACAGGGCCAGTAGAGCCCGACAGAGCCCGACAGGGCCCGACAGAGCCCGACAGAGCCCGACAGAGCCCGACAGGGCCCAGTAGAGCCCGACAGAGCCCGACAGAGCCCGACAGGGCCTGACAGGGCCCGACAGAGCCCGACAGAGCCCGACAGGGCCCGACAGAGCCCGACAGAGCCCGACAGGGCCCAGTAGAGCCGGACAGAGCCCGACAGAGCCCGACAGATCCCGACAGAGCCCAGTAGAGCCCGACAGAGCCCGACAGAGCCCGACAGAGCCCGACAGGGCCCGACAGAGCCCGACAGGGCCCGACAGGGCCCGACAGAGCCCGACAGAGCCCGACAGAGCCCGACAGAGCCCGACAGGGCCCAGTAGAGCCCGACAGAGCCGACAGAGCCCGACAGAGCCCAGTAGAGCCCGACAGAGCCCGACAGAGCCCGACAGAGCCCAGTAGAGCCCGACAGAGCCCGACAGGGCCCGACAGGGCCCGACAGGGCCCAGTAGAGCCCGACAGAGCCCGACAGAGCCCAGTAGAGCCCAGTAGAGCCCGACAGAGCCGCCATCCCGTCAGACCCACGGCCCGACAGAGTGAGCCCGACAGAGCAGGGACCCGACAGAGCCCGACAGAGCCCAGTCAGAGCCCGACAGAGCCCGACAGAGCCCGACAGAGCCCGACAGGGCCCGACAGGGCCCAGTAGAGCCCGACAGAGCCCGACAGAGCCCGACAGAGTCAACAAGCCGACAGAGCCCGACAGGGCCCGACAGAGCCCGACAGAGCCCGACAGGGCCCGACAGAGCCCGACAGAGCCCGACAGGGCCCAGTAGAGCCCAGCAGAGCCCGACAGAGCCCAGTAGAGCCCGACAGAGCCCGACAGAGCCCGACAGCCGAGCCCGACAGGCCCGACAGGGCCCGACAGGCCCAAGCCCGACAGAGGCCCGACAGAGCCTGACAGAGCCCGACAGGGCCCCAGAGGCCCGACAGAGCCCGACAGAGCCCGACAGAGCCCAGTAGAGCCCGACAGAGCGACGCCGACAGACCCGACCCCGCAGAGCCCGACAGAGCCCGACAGGGCCCGACAGAGCCCGACAGAGCCCGACAGAGCCCGACAGAGCCCGACAGGGCCCAGTAGAGCCCGACAGAGCCCGACAGAGCCCGACAGAGCCCAGTAGAGGCCCGACAGAGCCCGACAGAGCCCGACAGAGCCCAGTAGAGCCCGACAGAGCCCGACAGAGCCCGACAGAGCCCCACAGAGCCCAGTAGAGCGCCCGACAGAGCCCCAGAGCCCGACAGGGCCCGACAGGGCCCAGTAGAGCCCGACAGAGCCCGACAGAGCCCAGTAGAGCCCAGCCAGAGCCGACAGAGCCCGACAGAACCCGACAGAGCCCGACAGGGCCCGACAGAGCCCCGACAGAGCCCGACAGGGCCCGACAGAGCCCGACAGGGCCCGACAGGAGCCCAGTAGAGCCCGACAGAGCCCGACAGAGCCCGACAGGGCCCAGTAGAGCCCAGTAGAGGCCGACAGAGCCCAGTAGAGCCCGACAGAGCCCGACAGAGCCCGACAGAGCCCGACAGGGCCCGACAGGCCCGACAGAGCCCGACAGAGACCGACAGAG
>NW_027017599.1:0-54014 GCF_036013445.1 Caloenas nicobarica
CGGGCTCTGTCGGGCTCTGTCGGGCCCTGTCGGGCTCTGTCGGGCTCTGTCGGGCTCTGTCGGGCTCTACTGGGCTCTGTCGGCTCTGTCGGGCTCTACTGGGCTCTGTCGGGCTCTGTCGGGCTCTGTTGGGCTCTACTGGGCTCTGTCGGGCTCTGTCGGGCTCTACTGGGCTCTGTCGGGCCCTGTCGGGCTCTGTTGGGCTCTACTGGGCTCTGTCGGGCCCTGTCGGGCTCTGTCGGGCCCTGTCTGGCTCTGTCGGGCTCTGTCGGGCTCTACTGGGCTCTGTCGGGCTCTGTCGGGCTCTGTCGGGCTCTACTGGGCCCTGTCGGGCTCTGTCGGGCTCTGTCGGGCTCTGTCGGGCCCTGTCGGGCTCTGTCGGGCTCTGTCGGGCTCTGTCGGGCCCTGTCGGGCTCTGTCGGGCTCTGTCAGGCTCTGTCGGGCTCTACTGGGCCCTGTCGGGCTCTGTCGGGCTCTGTCGGGCTCTGTCGGGCCCTGTCGGGCTCTGTCGGGCTCTGTCGGGCTCTGTCGGGCTCTACTGGGGCCCTGTCGGGCGCTGTCGGGCTCTGTCGGGCCCTGTCGGGCTCTGTCGGGCTCTGTCGGGCTCTGTCGTGCCCTCTCGGGCTCTGTCGGGCTCTACTGGGCCCTGTCGGGCCCTGTCGGGCTCTGTCGGGCTCTGTCGGGCCCTGTCGGGCCCTGTCGGGCTCTGTCGGGCTCTGTCGGGCTCTACTGGGTCCTGTCGGACTCTGTCCGGGCTCTGTCGGGCTCTGTCGGGCTCTGTCGGGCTACTGACGGGTTCTGTCGGGCTCTGTCGGGCTCTACTGGGCCCTGTCGGGCCCTGTCGGGCCCTGTCGGGCTCTGTCGGGCTCTACTGGGCTCTGTCGGGCTCTGTCGGGCTCTGTCGGGCTCTACTGGGCTCTGTCGGGCTCTGTCGGGCTCTGTCGGGCTCTACTGGGCCCTATCGGGCTCTGTCGGGCCCTGTCGTGCCCTCTCGGGCTCTGTCGGGCCCTGTCGGGCCCTGTCGGGCCCTGTCGGGCTCTGTCGGGCTCTACTGGGCTCTGTCGGGCTCTGTCGGGCTCTGTCCGGGCTCTGTCGGGCTCTACTGGGCTCTGTCGGGCTCTGTTGGGCTCTGTCGGGCCCTGTCGGGCTCTGTCGGGCTCTGTCGGGCCCTGTCGGGCTCTGTCGGGCTCTGTCGGGCTCTGTCGGGCCCTGTCGGGCTCTGTCGGGCTCTGTCGGGCTCTACTGGGCTCTGTCGGGCTCTGTCGGGCTCTACTGGGGCTCTGTCGGGCTCTGTCGGGCCCTGTCGGGCCCTGTCGGGCTCTGTCGGGCCCTGTCGGGCTCTGTCGGGCTCTGTCGGGCTCTGTCGGGCCCTGTCGGGCTCTGTCGGACTCTGTCGGGCTCTGTCGGGCTCTACTGGGCCCTGTCGGGCCCTGTCGGGCCCGGTCGGGCTCTGTCGGGCTCTGTCGGGCTCTGTCGGGCTCTACTGGGCCCTGTCGGGCCCTGTCGGGCTCTGTCGGGCTCTGTCGGGCCTGTCGGGCCCTGTCGGGCTCTGTCGGGCTCTGTCGGGCTCTACTGGGCCCTGTCGGGCCCTGTCGGGCTCTGTCGGGCTCTGTCGGGCCCTGTCGGGCTCTGTCGGGGCCCTGTCGGGCCCTGTCGGGCTCTGTCGGGCTCTGTCGGGCTCTGTCGGGCTCTACTGGGCAATGTCGGGCTCTGTCGGGCTCTGTCGGGCCCTGTCGGGCTCTGTCGGGCTCTGTCGTGCTCTGTCGGGCTCTACTGGGCCCTGTCGGGCCCTGTCGGGCCCTGTCGGGCTCTGTCGGGCTCTGTCGGGCTCTACTGGCTCTGTCGGGCCCTGTCGGGCCCTGTCGGGCTCTGTCGGGCTCTGTCGGGCCCTGTCGGGCCCTGTCGGGCTCTGTCGGGCTCTGTCGGGCTCTACTGGGCCCTGTCGGGCTCTGTCGGGCTCTGTCGGTCTCTGTCGGGCTCTGTCGGGCCCTGTCGGGCTCTGTCGGGCCCTGTCGGGACCTGTCGGGCTCTGTCGGGCCCTGTCGGGCCCTGTCGGGCTCTGTCGGGCTCTGTCGGGCTCTACTGGGCCCTGTCGGGCTCTGTCGGGCTCTGTCGGGCCCTGTCGGGCCCTGTCGGGCTCTGTCAGGCTCTGTCGGGCTCTGTCGGTCTCTACTGGGCCCTTTCGGGCCCTGTCGGGCCCTGTCGTGCTCTACTGGGCTCTACTGGGCTCTGTCGGGCTCTTTCGGGCTCTACTGGGCCCGGTCGGGCCCTGTCGGGCTCTGTCGGGCCCTGTCGGGCTCTGTCGGGCTCTGTCGGGCCCTGTCGGGCTCTGTCGGGCTCTGTCGGGCTCTGTCGGGCTCTACTGGGCTCTACTGGGCTCTGTCGGGCTCTGTCGGGCTCTACTGGGCCCTGTCGGGCCCTGTCGGGCCC
This sequence comes from Caloenas nicobarica, assembly GCF_036013445.1. Taxonomy (NCBI): domain Eukaryota; kingdom Metazoa; phylum Chordata; class Aves; order Columbiformes; family Columbidae; genus Caloenas; species Caloenas nicobarica. Next base: position 2,431 of record NW_027017599.1, read on the forward strand.
TGTCGGGCTCTGTCGGGCTCTACTTGGCTCTGTCGGGCTCTGTCGGGCTCTGTCGGGCTCTACTGGGCTCTGTCGGGCTCTGTCGGGCTCTGTCGGGCTCTACTGGGCCTGTCGGGCTCTGTCGGGCCCTGTCGGGCGCTGTCGGGCTCTGTCGGGCCCTGTCGGGCCTGTCGGGCTCTGTCGGGCCCTGTCGGGCTCTGTCGGGCTCTGTCGGGCTCTGTCGGGCTCTACTGGGCTCTGTCGGGCTCTGTCGGGCTCTGTCGGGCTCTGTCGGGCTCTACTGGGCTCTGTCGGGCCCTGTCTGGGCTCTGTCGGGCTCTGTCGGGCTCTGTCGGGCTCTGTCGGGCCCTGTCGGGCTCTGTCGGGCTCTACTGGGCTCTGTCGGGCCCTGTCGGGCTCTGTCGGGCCCTGTCTGGCTCTGTCGGGCTCTGTCGGGCTCTACTGGGCTCTGTCGGGCTCTGTCGGGCTCTGTCGGGCTCTACTGGGCCCTGTCGGGCTCTGTCGGGCTCTGTCGGGCTCTGTCGGGCTCTGTCGGGCCCTGTCGGGCTCTGTCGGGCCCTGTCGGGACCTGTCGGGCTCTGTCGGGCCCTGTCGGGCCCTGTCGGGCTCTGGTCGGGCTCTGTCGGGCTCTACTGGGCCCTGTCGGGCTCTGTCGGGCTCTGTCGGGCCCTGTCGGGCCCTGTCGGGCTCTGTCAGGCTCTGTCGGGCTCTGTCGGGCTCTACTGGGCCCTTTCGGGCCCTGTCGGGCCCTGTCGGGCTCTACTGGGCTCTACTGGGCTCTGTCGGGCTCTTTCGGGCTCTACTGGGCCCTGTCGGGCCCTGTCGGGCTCTGTCGGGCCCTGTCGGGCCCTGTCGGGCCCTGTCGGGCTCTGTCGGGCCCTGTCGGGCTCTGTCGGGCTCTGTCGGGCTCTGTCGGCCTCTACTGGCCTCTACTGGGCTCTGTCGGGCTCTGTCGGGCTCTACTGGGCCCTGTCGGGCCCTGTCGGGCTCTGTCGGGCTCTACTGGGCTCTGTCGGGCTCTGTCGGGCTCTGTCGGGCTCTACTGGGCTCTGTCGGGCTCTGTCGGGCTCTGTCGGGCTCCTACTGGGCCCTGTCGGGCTCTGTCGGGCCCTGTCGGGCGCTGTCGGGCTCTGTCGGGCCCTGTCGGGCCCTGTCGGGCTCTGTCGGGCCCTGTCGGGCTCTGTCGGGCTCTGTCGGGCTCTGTCGGGCTCTACTGGGCTCTGTCGGGCTCTGTCGGGCTCTGTCGGGCTCTGTCGGGCTCTATGGGCTCTGTCGGGCTCTGTTGGGCTCTGTCGGGCCCTGTCGGGCTCTGTCGGGCTCTGTCGGGCCCTGTCGGGCTCTGTCGGGCTCTGTCGGGCTCTGTCGGGCCCTGTCGGGCTCTGTCGGGCTCTGTCGGGCTCTACTGGGCTCTGTCGGGCTCTGTCGGGCTCTACTGGGCTCTGTCGGGCTCTGTCGGGCTCTGTTGGGCTCTACTGGGCTCTGTCGGGCTCTGTCGGGCTCTACTGGGCTCTGTCGGGCCCTGTCGGGCTCTGTTGGGCTCTACTGGGCTCTGTCGGGCCCTGTCGGGCTCTGTCGGGCCCTGTCTGGCTCTGTCGGGCTCTGTCGGGCTCTACTGGGCTCTGTCGGGCTCTGTCGGGCTCTGTCGGGCTCTACTGGGCCCTGTCGGGCTCTGTCGGGCTCTGTCGGGCTCTGTCGGGCCCTGTCGGGCTCTGTCGGGCCCTGTCGGGCCCTGTCGGGCTCTGTCGGGCTCTGTCGGGCCCTGTCGGGCTCTGTCGGGCTCTGTCAGGCTCTGTCGGCTCTACTGGGCCCTGTCGGGCTCTGTCGGGCTCTGTCGGGCTCTGTCGGGCCCTGTCGGGCTCTGTCGGGCTCTGTCGGGCTCTGTCGGGCTCTACTGGGCCCTGTCGGGCGCTGTCGGGCTCTGTCGGGCCCTGTCGGGCTCTGTCGGGCTCTGTCGGGCTCTGTCGTGCCCTCTCGGGCTCTGTCGGGCTCTACTGGGCCCTGTCGGGCCCTGTCGGGCTCTGTCGGGCCCTGTCGGGCCCTGTCGGGCCCTGTCGGGCTCTGTCGGGCTCTGTCGGGCTCTACTGGGTCCTGTCGGACTCTGTCGGGCTCTGTCGGGCTCTGTCGGGCTCTGTCGGGCTCTGTCGGGCTACTGACGGGTTCTGTCGGGCTCTGTCGGGCTCTACTGGGCCCTGTCGGGCCCTGTCGGGCCCTGTCGGGCTCTGTCGGGCTCTACTGGGCTCTGTCGGGCTCTGTCGGGCTCTGTCGGGCTCTACTGGGCTCTGTCGGGCTCTGTCGGGCTCTGTCGGGCTCTACTGGGCCCTATCGGGCTCTGTCGGGCCCTGTCGGGCGCTGTCGGGCTCTGTCGGGCCCTGTCGGGCCCTGTCGGGCCCTGTCGGGCCCTGTCGGGCTCTGTCGGGCCCTGTCGGGCTCTGTCGGGCTCTGTCGGGCTCTGTCGGGCTCTACTGGGCTCTGTCGGGCTCTGTCGGGCTCTACTGGGCTCTGTCGGGCTCTGTTGGGCTCTGTCGGGCCCTGTCGGGCTCTGTCGGGCTCTGTCGGGCCCTGTCGGGCTCTGTCGGGCTCTGTCGGGCTCTGTCGGGCCCTGTCGGGCTCTGTCGGGCTCTGTCGGGCTCTACTGGGCTCTGTCGGGCTCTGTCGGGCTCTACTGGGCTCTGTCGGGCTCTGTCGGGCCCTGTCGGGCCCTGTCGGGCTCTGTCGGGCCCTGTCGGGCTCTGTCGGGCTCTGTCGGGCTCTGTCGGGCCCTGTCGGGCTCTGTCGGACTCTGTCGGGCTCTGTCGGGCTCTACTGGGCCCTGTCGGGCCCTGTCGGGCCCGGTCGGGCTCTGTCGGGCTCTGTCGGGCTCTGTCGGGCTCTACTGGGCCCTGTCGGGCCCTGTCGGGCTCTGTCGGGCTCTGTCGGGCCCTGTCGGGCCCTGTCGGGCTCTGTCGGGCTCTGTCGGGCTCTACTGGCCCTGTCGGGCCCTGTCGGGCTCTGTCGGGCTCTGTCGGGCCCTGTCGGGCTCTGTCGGGCCCTGTCGGGCCCTGTCGGGCTCTGTCGGGCTCTGTCGGGCTCTGTCGGGCTCTACTGGGCAATGTCGGGCTCTGTCGGGCTCTGTCGGGCCCTGTCGGGCTCTGTCGGGCTCTGTCGTGCTCTGTCGGGCTCTACTGGGCCCTGTCGGGCCCTGTCGGGCCCTGTCGGGCTCTGTCGGGCTCTGTCGGGCTCTACTGGGCTCTGTCGGGCCCTGTCGGGCCCTGTCGGGCTCTGTCGGGCTCTGTCGGGCCCTGTCGGGCCCTGTCGGGCTCTGTCGGGCTCTGTCGGGCTCTACTGGGCCCTGTCGGGCTCTGTCGGGCTCTGTCGGGCTCTGTCGGGCTCTGTCGGGCCCTGTCGGGCTCTGTCGGGCCCTGTCGGGACCTGTCGGGCTCTGTCGGGCCCTGTCGGGCCCTGTCGGGCTCTGTCGGGCTCTGTCGGGCTCTACTGGGCCCTGTCGGGCTCTGTCGGGCTCTGTCGGGCCCTGTCGGGCCCTGTCGGGCTCTGTCAGGCTCTGTCGGGCTCTGTCGGTCTCTACTGGGCCCTTTCGGGCCCTGTCGGGCCCTGTCGTGCTCTACTGGGCTCTACTGGGCTCTGTCGGGCTCTTTCGGGCTCTACTGGGCCCTGTCGGGCCCTGTCGGGCTCTGTCGGGCCCTGGTCGGGCTCTGTCGGGCTCTGTCGGGCCCTGTCGGGCTCTGTCGGGCTCTGTCGGGCTCTGTCGGGCTCTACTGGGCTCTACTGGGCTCTGTCGGGCTCTGTCGGGCTCTACTGGGCCCTGTCGGGCCCTGTCGGGCCCTGTCGGGCTCTGTCGGGCTCTACTTGGCTCTGTCGGGCTCTGTCGGGCTCTGTCGGGCTCTACTGGGCTCTGTCGGGCTCTGTCGGGCTCTGTCGGGCTCTACTGGGCCCTGTCGGGCTCTGTCGGGCCCTGTCGGGCGCTGTCGGGCTCTGTCGGCCCTGTCGGGCCCTGTCGGGCTCTGTCGGGCCCTGTCGGGCTCTGTCGGGCTCTGTCGGGCTCTGTCGGGCTCTACTGGGCTCTGTCGGGCTCTGTCGGGCTCTGTCGGGCTCTGTCGGGCTCTACTGGGCTCTGTCGGGCCCTGTCGGGCTCTGTCGGGCTCTGTCGGGCTCTGTCGGGCTCTGTCGGGCCCTGTCGGGCTCTGTCGGGCTCTACTGGGCTCTGTCGGGCCCTGTCGGGCTCTGTCGGGCCCTGTCTGGCTCTGTCGGGCTCTGTCGGGCTCTACTGGGCTCTGTCGGGCTCTGTCGGGCTCTGTCGGGCTCTACTGGGCCCTGTCGGGCTCTGTCGGGCTCTGTCGGGCTCTGTCGGGCCCTGTCGGGCTCTGTCGGCCCTGTCGGGACCTGTCGGGCTCTGTCGGGCCCTGTCGGGCCCTGTCGGGCTCTGTCGGGCTCTGTCGGGCTCTACTGGGCCCTGTCGGGCTCTGTCGGGCTCTGTCGGGCCCTGTCGGGCCCTGTCGGGCTCTGTCAGGCTCTGTCGGGCTCTGTCGGGCTCTACTGGGCCCTTTCGGGCCCTGTCGGGCCCTTTCGGGCTCTACTGGGCTCTACTGGGCTCTGTCGGGCTCTTTCGGGCTCTACTGGGCCCTGTCGGGCCCTGTCGGGCTCTGTCGGGCCCTGTCGGGCCCTGTCGGGCTCTGTCGGGCTCTGTCGGGCCCTGTCGGGCTCTGTCGGGCTCTGTCGGGCTCTGTCGGGCTCTACTGGGCTCTACTGGGCTCTGTCGGGCTCTGTCGGGCTCTACTGGGCCCTGTCGGGCCCTGTCGGGCCCTGTCGGGCTCTGTCGGGCTCTACTGGGCTCTGTCGGGCTCTGTCGGGCTCTGTCGGGCTCTACTGGGCTCTGTCGGGCTCTGTCGGGCTCTGTCGGGCTCTACTGGGCCCTGTCGGGCTCTGTCGGGCCCTGTCGGGCGCTGTCGGTCTCTGTCGGGCCCTGTCGGGCCCTGTCGGGCTCTGTCGGGCCCTGTCGGGCTCTGTCGGGCTCTGTCGGGCTCTGTCGGGCTCTACTGGGCTCTGTCGGGCTCTGTCGGGCTCTGTCGGGCTCTGTCGGGCTCTACTGGGCTCTGTCGGGCTCTGTTGGGCTCTGTCGGGCCCTGTCGGGCTCTGTCGGGCTCTGTCGGGCCCTGTCGGGCTCTGTCGGGCTCTGTCGGGCTCTGTCGGGCCCTGTCGGGCTCTGTCGGGCTCTGTCGGGCTCTACTGGGCTCTGTCGGGCTCTGTCGGGCTCTACTGGGCTCTGTCGGGCTCTGTCCGGGCTCTGTTGGGCTCTACTGGGCTCTGTCGGGCTCTGTCGGGCTCTACTGGGCTCTGTCGGGCCCTGTCGGGCTCTGTTGGGCTCTACTGGGCTCTGTCGGGCCCTGTCGGGCTCTGTCGGGCCCTGTCTGGCTCTGTCGGGCTCTGTCGGGCTCTACTGGGCTCTGTCGGGCTCTGTCGGGCTCTGTCGGGCTCTACTGGGCCCTGTCGGGCTCTGTCGGGCTCTGTCGGGCTCTGTCGGGCCCTGTCGGGCTCTGTCGGGCCCTGTCGGGCCCTGTCGGGCTCTGTCGGGCTCTGTCGGGCCCTGTCGGGCTCTGTCGGGCTCTGTCAGGCTCTGTCGGGCTCTACTGGGCCCTGTCGGGCTCTGTCGGGCTCTGTCGGGCTCTGTCGGGCCTGTCGGGCTCTGTCGGGCTCTGTCGGGGTCTGTCGGGCTCTACTGGGCCCTGTCGGGCGCTGTCGGGCTCTGTCGGGCCCTGTCGGGCTCTGTCGGGCTCTGTCGGGCTCTGGTCGTGCCCTCTCGGGCTCTGGTCGGGCTCTACTGGGCCCTGTCGGGCCCTGTCGGGCTCTGTCGGGCTCTGTCGGGCCCTGTCGGGCCCTGTCGGGCCCTGTCGGGCTCTGTCGGGCTCTACTGGGTCCTGTCGGACTCTGTCGGGCTCTGTCGGGCTCTGTCGGGCTCTGTCGGGCTACTGACGGGTTCTGTCGGGCTCTGTCGGGCTCTACTGGGCCCTGTCGGGCCCTGTCGGGCCCTGTCGGGCTCTGTCGGGCTCTGTCGGGCTCTGTCGGGCTCTACTGGGCTCTACTGGGCTCTATCGGGCTCTGTCGGGTTCTGTCGGGCTCTGTCGGGCTCTGTCGGGCTCTGTCGTGCCCTGTCGGGCTCTGTCGGCCTCTGTCGGGCCCTGTCGGGCTCTGTCGGGCCCTGTCGGGCTCTGTCGGGCTCTGTCGGGCTCTGTCGGGCTCTGTCGGGCTCTACTGGGCTCTGTCGGGCCCTGTCGGGCTCTGTCGGGCCCTGTCGGGCTCTGTCGGGCTCTGTCGGGCTCTACTGGGCTCTGTCGGGCTCTGTCGGGCTCTGTCGGGCTCTACTGGGCCCTGTCGGGCTCTGTCGGGCCCCTGTCGGGCCCTGTCGGGCCCTGTCGGGCTCTGTCGGGCTCTGTCGGGCTCTGGTCGGGCTCTACTGGGCCCTGTCGGGCTCTGTCGGGCTCTGTCGGGCTCTGTCGGGCTCTGTCGGGCCCTGTCGGGCTCTGTCGGGCTCTACTGGGCTCTGTTGGGCTCTGTCGGGCCCTGTCGGGCTCTGTCGGGCTCTGTCGGGCTCTGTCGGGCTCTACTGGGCCCTGTCGGGCGCTGTCGGGCTCTGTCGGGCTCTGTCGGGCCCTGTCGGGCTCTGTCGGGCTCTGTCGGGCTCTGTCGGGCTCTACTGGGCCCTGTCGGGTTCTGTCGGGCTCTGTCGGGCTCTGTCGGGCTCTACTGGGCCCTGTCGGGCCCTGTCGGGCTCTGTCGGGCTCTGTCGGGCCCTGTCGGGCTCTGTCGGGCTCTTTCGGGCTCTGTCGGGCTCTACTGGGCCCTGTCGGGCTCTGTCGGGCTCTGTCGGGCTCTGTCGGGCTCTGTCGGGCCCTGTCGGGCTCTGTCGGGCTCTACTGGCTCTGTCGGGCCCTGTCGGGCTCTGTCGGGCCCTGTCGGGCTCTGTCGGGCTCTGTCGGGCTCTGTCGGGCTCTACTGGGTTCTGTCGGGCTCTGTCGGGCTCTGTCGGGCTCTGTCGGGCTCTACTGGGCTCTACTGGGCTCTGTCGGGCTCTGTCGGGTTCTGTCGGGCTCTGTCGGGCTCTGTCGGGCTCTGTCGGGCCCTGTCGGCTCTGTCGGGCTCTGTCGTGCCCTGTCGGGCTCTGTCGGGCTCTGTCGGGCCCTGTCGGGCTCTGTCGGGCTCTGTCGGGCTCTGTCGGGCTCTACTGGGCTCTGTCGGGCCCTGTCGGGCTCTGTCGGGCCCTGTCGGCTCTGTCGGGCTCTGTCGGGCTCTGTCGGGCTCTGTCGGGCTCTGTCGGGCTCTACTGGGCCCTGTCGGGCTCTGTCGGGCTCTGTCGGGCTCTGTCGGGCTCTACTGGGCTCTGTCGGGCCCTGTCGGGCCCTGTCGGGCCCTGTCGGGCTCTGTCGGGCTCTGTCGGGCTCTGTCGGGCTCTACGGGCTCTGTCGGGCTCTGTCGGCTCTATCGGGCTCTGTCGGGCTCTACTGGGCTCTACTGGGTTCTGTCGGGCTCTGTCGGGTTCTGTCGGGCTCTGTCGGGCTCTGTCGGGCTCTGTCGGGCCCTGTCGGGCTCTGTCGGGCTCTGTCGTGCCCTGTCGGGCTCTGTCGGGCTCTGTCGGGCTCTGTCGGGCTCTGTCGGGCTCTGTCGGGCTCTACTGGGCTCTGTCGGGCCCTGTCGGGCTCTGTCGGGCCCTGTCGGGCTCTGTCGGGCTCTGTCGGGCTCTGTCGGGCTCTACTGGGCTCTGTCGGCTCTGTCGGGCTCTGTCGGGCTCTACTGGGCCCTGTCGGGCTCTGTCGGGCTCTGTCGGGCTCTGTCGGGCTCTGTCGGGCTCTACTGGGCAATGTCGGGCCCTGTCGGGCTCTGTCGGGCTCTGTCGGGCTCTGTCGGGCTCTACTGGGCCCTGTCGGGCTCTGTCGGGCTCTGTCGGGCCCTGTCGGTCCCTGTCGGGCTCTGTCAGGCTCTGTCGGGCTCTGTCGGGCTCTACTGGGCCCTGTCGGGCCCTGTCGGGCCTGTCGGGCTCTACTGGGCTCTACTGGGCTCTGTCGGGCTCTGTCGGGCTCTACTGGGCCCTGTCGGGCCCTGTCGGGCTCTGTCGGGCCCTGTCGGGCTCTGTCGGGCTCTGACGGGCCCTGTCGGGCTCTGTCGGGCTCTGTCGGGCTCTGTCGGGCTCTACTGGGCTCTACTGGGCTCTGTCGGGCTCTGTCGGGCTCTGTCGGGTTCTGTCGGGCTCTACTGGGCTCTGTCGGGCTCTGTCGGGCTCTGTCGGGTTCTGTCGGGCTCTACTGGGCTCTGTCGGGCTCTGTCGGGCTCTGTCGGGTTCTGTCGGGCTCTACTGGGCTCTGTCGGGCTCTGTCGTGCCCTGTCGGGCTCTGTCGGGCTCTGTCGTGCCCTGTCGGGCTCTGTCGGGCTCTGTCGGGCCCTGTCGGGCTCTGTCGGGCCCTGTCGGGCCCTGTCGGGCTCTGTCGGGCTCTGTCGGGCCCTGTCGGGCTCTGTCGGACTCTGTCGGGCTCTGTCGGGCTCTACTGGGCCCTGTCGGCCCTGTCGGGCCCGGTCGGGCTCTGTCGGGCTCTGTCGGGCTCTGTCGGGCTCTACTGGGCCCTGTCGGGCCCTGTCGGGCTCTGTCGGGCTCTGTCGGGCCCTGTCGGGCCCTGTCGGGCTCTGTCGGGCTCTGTCGGGCTCTACTGGGCCCTGTCGGGCCCTGTCGGGCTCTGTCGGGCTCTGTCGGGCCCTGTCGGGCTCTGTCGGGCTCTGTCGGGCCCTATCGGGCCCTGTCGGGCCCTGTCGGGCTCTGTCGGGCTCTGTCGGGCTCTACTGGGCCCTGTCGGGCTCTGTCGGGCTCTGTCGGGCCCTGTCGGGCTCTGTCGGGCTCTGTCGGGCTCTGTCGGGCTCTACTGGGCCCTGTCGGGCCCTGTCGGGCCCTGTCGGGCTCTGTCGGGCTCTGTCGGGCTCTACTGGGCTCTGTCGGGCCCTGTCGGGCCCTGTCGGGCTCTGTCGGGCTCTGTCGGGCCCTGTCGGGCCCTGTCGGGCTCTGTCGGGCTCTGTCGGGCTCTACTGGGCCCTGTCGGGCTCTGTCGGGCTCTGTCGGGCTCTGTCGGGCTCTGTCGGGCCCTGTCGGGCTCTGTCGGGCCCTGTCGGGACCTGTCGGGCTCTGTCGGGCCCTGTCGGGCCCTGTCGGGCTCTGTCGGGCTCTGTCGGGCTCTACTGGGCCCTGTCGGGCTCTGTCGGGCTCTGTCGGGCCCTGTCGGGCCCTGTCGGGCTCTGTCAGGCTCTGTCGGGCTCTGTCGGGCTCTACTGGGCCCTTTCGGGCCCTGTCGGGCCCTGTCGGGCTCTACTGGGCTCTATTGGGCTCTGTCGGGCTCTTTCGGGCTCTACTGGGCCCTGTCGGGCCCTGTCGGGCTCTGTCGGGCCCTGTCGGGCCCTGTCGGGCTCTGTCGGGCTCTGTCGGGCCCTGTCGGGCTCTGTCGGGCTCTGTCGGGCTCTGTCGGACTCTACTGGGCTCTACTGGGCTCTGTCGGGCTCTGTCGGGCTCTACTGGGCCCTGTCGGGCCCTGTCGGGCCCTGTCGGGCTCTGTCGGGCTCTACTGGGCTCTGTCGGGCTCTGTCGGGCTCTGTCGGGCTCTACTGGGCTCTGTCGGGCTCTGTCGGGCTCTGTCGGGCTCTACTGGGCCCTATCGGGCTCTGTCGGGCCCTGTCGGGCGCTGTCGGGCTCTGTCGGGCCCTGTCGGGCTCTGTCGGGCTCTGTCGGGCCCTGTCGGGCTCTGTCGGGCTCTGTCGGGCTCTGTCGGGCTCTACTGGGCTCTGTCGGGCTCTGTCGGGCTCTGTCGGGCTCTGTCGGGCTCTACTGGGCTCTGTCGGGCTCTGTTGGGCTCTGTCGGGCCCTGTCGGGCTCTGTCGGGCTCTGTCGGGCCCTGTCGGGCTCTGTCGGGCTCTGTCGGGCTCTGTCGGGCCCTGTCGGGCTCTGTCGGGCTCTGTCGGGCTCTACTGGGCTCTGTCGGGCTCTGTCGGGCTCTACTGGGCTCTGTCGGGCTCTGTCGGGCCCTGTCGGGCCCTGTCGGGCTCTGTCGGGCCCTGTCGGGCTCTGTCGGGCTCTGTCGGGCCCTGTCGGGCTCTGTCGGACTCTGTCGGGCTCTGTCGGGCTCTACTGGGCCCTGTCGGGCCCTGTCGGGCCCGGTCGGGCTCTGTCGGGCTCTGTCGGGCTCTGTCGGGCTCTACTGGGCCCTGTCGGGCCCTGTCGGGCTCTGTCGGGCTCTGTCGGGCCCTGTCGGGCCCTGTCGGGCTCTGTCGGGCTCTGTCGGGCTCTACTGGGCCCTGTCGGGCCCTGTCGGGCTCTGTCGGGCTCTGTCGGGCCCTGTCGGGCTCTGTCGGGCCCTGTCGGGCCCTGTCGGGCTCTGTCGGGCTCTGTCGGGCTCTGTCGGGCTCTACTGGGCCCTGTCGGGCCCTGTCGGGCTCTGTCGGGCTCTGTCGGGCTCTACTGGGCTCTGTCGGGCTCTGTCGGGCCCTGTCGGGCTCTGTCGGGCTCTACTGGGCCCTGTCGGGCTCTGTCGGGCTCTGTCGGGCTCTGTCGGGCTCTACTGGGCTCTGTCGGGTTCTACTGGGCTCTACTGGGCCCTGTCGGGCTCTGTCGGGCTCTGTCGGGCTCTGTCGGGCCCTGTCGGGCTCTGTCGGGCTCTGTCGGGCTCTGTCGGTCCCTGTCGGGCTCTGTCGGGCTCTGTCGGGCTCTGTCGGGCCCTGTCGGGCTCTGTCGGGCTCTGTCGGGCTCTATCGGGCTCTGTCGGGCCCTGTCGGGCCCTGTCGGGCTCTGTCGGGCTCTGTCGGGCTCTGTCGGGCTCTGTCGGGCTCTACTGGGCTCTACTGGGCTCTGTCGGGCCCTGTCGGGCCCTGTCGGGCTCTGTCGGGCTCTGTCGGGCTCTGTCGGGCTCTGTCGGGCCCTGTCGGGCTCTGTCGGGCTCTACTGGGCTCTGTCGGGCTCTGTCGGGCTTTATCGGGCTCTGTCGGGCTCTACTGGGCCCTGTCGGGCCCTGATGGGCTCTGTCGGGCTCTGCTGGGCTCTGTCGGGCTCTGTCGGGTTCTGTCGGGCTCTGTCGGGCTCTGTCGGGCTCTACTGGGCTCTGTCGGGCCCTGTCGGGCCCTGTCGGGCTCTGTCGGGCCCTGTCGGGCCCTGTCGGGCTCTGTCGGGCTCTGTCGGGCTCTACTGGGCCCTGTCGGGCCCTGTCGGGCTCTGTCGGGTCCTGTCGGGCTCTGTCGGTCTCTGTCGGGCCCTGTCGGGCTCTGTCGGGCTCTGTCGGGCTCTGTCGGGCTCTACTGGGCTCTACTGGGCTCTGTCGGGCTCTGTCGGGCTCTACTGGGCTCTGTCGGGCCCTGTCGGGCTCTGTCGGGCTCTGTCGGGCCCTGTCGGGCTCTGTCGGGCTCTACTGGGCCCTGTCGGGCCCTGTCGGGCTCTGTCGGGCTCTGTCGGGCCCTGTCGGGCTCTGTCGGGCTCTGTCGGGCTCTGTCGGGCTCTACTGGGCTCTACTGGGCTCTGTCGGGCTCTGTCGGGCTCTACTGGGCCCTGTCGGGCCCTGTCGGGCCCTGACGGGCTCTGTCGGGCTCTACTGGGCTCTGTCGGGCTCTGTCGGGCACTGTCGGGCCCTGTCGGGCTCTGTCGGGCTCTACTGGGCTCTGTCGGGCTCTGTCGGGCTTTGTCGGGCTCTGTCGGGCTCTACTGGGCCCTGTCGGGCCCTGATGGGCTCTGTCGGGCTCTGCTGGGCTCTGTCGGGCTCTGTCGGGTTCTGTCGGGCTCTGTCGGGCTCTGTCGGGCTCTACTGGGCTCTGTCGGGCCCTGTCGGGCCCTGTCGGGCTCTGTCGGGCTCTACTGGGCCCTGTCGGGCCCTGTCGGGCTCTGTCGGGTTCTGTCGGGCTCTGTCGGGCTCTGTCGGGCTCTACGGGGCTCTGTCGGGCCCTGTCGGGCTCTGTCGGGCTCTGTCGGGCTCTGTCGGGCTCTACTGGGCCCTGTCGGGCCCTGTCGGGCTCTGTCGGGCCCTGTCGGGCCCTGTCGGGCTCTGTCGGGCTCTGTCGGGCTCTACTGGGCTCTGTCGGGCTCTGTCGGGCCCTGTCGGGCTCTGTCGGGCTCTACTGGGCCCTGTCGGGCTCTGTCGGGCTCTGTCGGGCTCTGTCGGGCTCTACTGGGCTCTGTCGGGTTCTACTGGGCTCTACTGGGCCCTGTCGGGCTCTGTCGGGCTCTGTCGGGCTCTGTCGGGCCCTGTCGGGCTCTGTCGGGCTCTGTCGGGCTCTGTCGGTCCCTGTCGGGCTCTGTCGGGCTCTGTCGGGCTCTGTCGGGCCCTGTCGGGCTCTGTCGGGCTCTGTCGGGCTCTATCGGGCTCTGTCGGGCCCTGTCGGGCCCTGTCGGGCTCTGTCGGGCTCTGTCGGGCTCTGTCGGGCTCTGTCGGGCTCTACTGGGCTCTACTGGGCTCTGTCGGGCCCCTGTCGGGCCCTGTCGGGCTCTGTCGGGCTCTGTCGGGCTCTGTCGGGCTCTGTCGGGCCCTGTCGGGCTCTGTCGGGCTCTACTGGGCTCTGTCGGGCTCTGTCGGGCTTTATCGGGCTCTGTCGGGCTCTACTGGGCCCTGTCGGGCCCTGATGGGCTCTGTCGGGCTCTGCTGGGCTCTGTCGGGCTCTGTCGGGTTCTGTCGGGCTCTGTCGGGCTCTGTCGGGCTCTACTGGGCTCTGTCGGGCCCTGTCGGGCCCTGTCGGGCTCTGTCGGGCCCTGTCGGGCCCTGTCGGGCTCTGTCGGGCTCTGTCGGGCTCTACTGGGCCCTGTCGGGCCCTGTCGGGCTCTGTCGGGTCCTGTCGGGCTCTGTCGGTCTCTGTCGGGCCCTGTCGGGCTCTGTCGGGCTCTGTCGGGCTCTGTCGGGCTCTACTGGGCTCTACTGGGCTCTTGTCGGGCTCTGTCGGGCTCTACTGGGCTCTGTCGGGCTCTGTCGGGCTTTATCGGGCTCTGTCGGGCTCTTTCGGGCTCTACTGGGCCCTGTCGGGCCCTGTCGGGCTCTGTCGGGCCCTGTCGGGCCCTGTCGGGCTCTGTCGGGCTCTGTCGGGCCCTGTCGGGCTCTGTCGGGCTCTGTCGGGCTCTGTCGGACTCTACTGGGCTCTACTGGGCTCTGTCGGGCTCTGTCGGGCTCTACTGGGCCCTGTCGGGCCCTGTCGGGCCCTGTCGGGCTCTGTCGGCTCTACTGGGCTCTGTCGGGCTCTGTCGGGCTCTGTCGGGCTCTACTGGGCTCTGTCGGGCTCTGTCGGGCTCTGTCGGGTTCTACTGGGCCCTATCGGGCTCTGTCGGGCCCTGTCGGGCGCTGTCGGGCTCTGTCGGGCCCTGTCGGGCTCTGTCGGGCTCTGTCGGGCCCTGTCGGGCTCTGTCGGGCTCTGTCGGGCTCTGTCGGGCTCTACTGGGCTCTGTCGGGCTCTGTCGGGCTCTGTCGGGCTCTGTCGGGCTCTACTGGGCTCTGTCGGGCTCTGTTGGGCTCTGTCGGGCCCTGTCGGGCTCTGTCGGGCTCTGTCGGGCCCTGTCGGGCTCTGTCGGGCTCTGTCGGGCTCTGTCGGGCCTGTCGGGCTCTGTCGGGCTCTGTCGGGCTCTACTGGGCTCTGTCGGGCTCTGTCGGGCTCTACTGGGCTCTGTCGGGCTCTGTCGGGCCCTGTCGGGGCCCTGTCGGGCTCTGTCGGGCCCTGTCGGGCTCTGTCGGCTCTGTCGGGCCCTGTCGGGCTCTGTCGGACTCTGTCGGGCTCTGTCGGGCTCTACTGGGCCCTGTCGGGCCCTGTCGGGCCCGGTCGGGCTCTGTCGGGCTCTGTCGGGCTCTGTCGGGCTCTACTGGGCCCTGTCGGGCCCTGTCGGGCTCTGTCGGGCTCTGTCGGGCCCTGTCGGGCCCTGTCGGGCTCTGTCGGGCTCTGTCGGCTCTACTGGGCCCTGTCGGGCCCTGTCGGGCTCTGTCGGGCTCTGTCGGGCCCTGTCGGGCTCTGTCGGGCCCTGTCGGGCCCTGTCGGGCTCTGTCGGGCTCTGTCGGGCTCTGTCGGGCTCTACTGGGCCCTGTCGGGCTCTGTCGGGCTCTGTCGGGCCCTGTCGGGCTCTGTCGGGCTCTGTCGTGCTCTGTCGGGCTCTACTGGGCCCTGTCGGGCCCTGTCGGGCCCTGTCGGGCTCTGTCGGGCTCTGTCGGGCTCTACTGGGCTCTGTCGGGCCCTGTCGGGCCCTGTCGGGCTCTGTCGGGCTCTGTCGGGCCCTGTCGGGCCCTGTCGGGCTCTGTCGGGCTCTGTCGGGCTCTACTGGGCCCTGTCGGGCTCTGTCGGGCTCTGTCGGGCTCTGTCGGGCTCTGTCGGGCCCTGTCGGGCTCTGTCGGGCCCTGTCGGGACCTGTCGGGCTCTGTCGGGCCCTGTCGGGCCCTGTCGGGCTCTGTCGGGCTCTGTCGGCTCTACTGGGCCCTGTCGGGCTCTGTCGGGCTCTGTCGGGCCCTGTCGGGCCCTGTCGGGCTCTGTCAGGCTCTGTCGGGCTCTGTCGGGCTCTACTGGGCCCTTTCGGGCCCTGTCGGGCCCTGTCGTGCTCTACTGGGCTCTACTGGGCTCTGTCGGGCTCTTTCGGGCTCTACTGGGCCCTGTCGGGCCCTGTCGGGCTCTGTCGGGCCCTGTCGGGCCCTGTCGGGCTCTGTCGGGCTCTGTCGGGCCCTGTCGGGCTCTGTCGGGCTCTGTCGGGCCCTGTCGGGCTCTGTCGGGCTCTGTCGGGCTCTGTCGGGCTCTACTGGGCTCTACTGGGCTCTGTCGGGCTCTGTCGGGCTCTACTGGGCCCTGTCGGGCCCTGTCGGGCCCTGTCGGGCTCTGTCGGGCTCTACTTGGCTCTGTCGGGCTCTGTCGGGCTCTGTCGGGCTCTACTGGGCTCTGTCGGGCTCTGTCGGGCTCTGTCCTCTGTCGGGCTCTACTGGGCCCTGTCGGGCTCTGTCGGGCCCTGTCGGGCGCTGTCGGGCTCTGTCGGGCCCTGTCGGGCCCTGTCGGGCTCTGTCGGGCCCTGTCGGGCTCTGTCGGGCTCTGTCGGGCTCTGTCGGGCTCTACTGGGCTCTGTCGGGCTCTGTCGGGCTCTGTCGGGCTCTGTCGGGCTCTACTGGGCTCTGTCGGGCCTGTCGGGATCTGTCGGGCTCTGTCGGGCTCTGTCGGGCTCTGTCGGGCTCTGTCGGGCTCTACTGGGCTCTGTCGGGCCCTGTCGGGCTCTGTCGGGCCCTGTCTGGCTCTGTCGGGCTCTGTCGGGCTCTACTGGGCTCTGTCGGGCTCTGTCGGGCTCTGTCGGGCTCTACTGGGCCTGTCGGGCTCTGTCGGGCTCTGTCGGGCTCTGTCGGGCCTCTGTCGGCCCTGTCGGGCTCTGTCGGGCCCTGTCGGGACCTGTCGGGCTCTGTCGGGCCCTGTCGGGCCCTGTCGGGCTCTGTCGGGCTCTGTCGGGCTCTACTGGGCCCTGTCGGGCTCTGTCGGGCTCTGTCGGGCCCTGTCGGGCCCTGTCGGGCTCTGTCAGGCTCTGTCGGGCTCTGTCGGGCTCTACTGGGCCCTTTCGGGCCCTGTCGGGCCCTGTCGGGCTCTACTGGGCTCTACTGGGCTCTGTCGGGCTCTTTCGGGCTCTACTGGGCCCTGTCGGGCCCTGTCGGGCTCTGTCGGGCTCTGTCGGGCCCTGTCGGGCTCTGTCGGGCTCTGTCGGGCTCTGTCGGGCTCTACTGGGCTCTACTGGGCTCTGTCGGGCTCTGTCGGGCTCTACTGGGCCTGTTGGCCCTGTCGGGCCCTGTCGGGCTCTGTCGGGCTCTACTGGGCTCTGTCGGGCTCTGTCGGGGCTCTGTCGGGCTCTGTCGGGCTCTACTGGGCTCTGTCGGGCTCTGTCGGGCTCTGTCGGGCTCTACTGGGCCCTGTCGGGCTCTGTCGGGCCCTGTCGGGCGCTGTCGGGCTCTGTCGGGCCCTGTCGGGCCCTGTCGGGCTCTGTCGGGCTCTGTCGGGCTCTGTCGGGCTCTACTGGGCTCTGTCGGGCTCTGTCGGGCTCTGTCGGGCTCTGTCGGGCTCTACTGGGCTCTGTCGGGCTCTGTTGGGCTCTGTCGGGCCCTGTCGGGCTCTGTCGGGCTCTGTCGGGCCCTGTCGGGCTCTGTCGGGCTCTGTCGGGCTCTGTCGGGCCCTGTCGGGCTCTGTCGGGCTCTGTCGGGCTCTACTGGGCTCTGTCGGGCTCTGTCGGGCCCTGTCGGGCCCTGTCGGGCTCTGTCGGGCCCTGTCGGGCTCTGTCGGGCTCTGTCGGGCTCTGTCGGGCCCTGTCGGGCTCTGTCGGACTCTGTCGGGCTCTGTCGGGCTCTACTGGGCCCTGTCGGGCCCTGTCGGGCCCGGTCGGGCTCTGTCGGGCTCTGTCGGGCTCTGTCGGGCTCTACTGGGCCCTGTCGGGCTCTGTCGGGCTCTGTCGGGCCCTGTCGGGCCCTGTCGGGCTCTGTCGGGCTCTGTCGGGCTCTACTGGGCCCTGTCGGGCCCTGTCGGGCTCTGTCGGGCTCTGTCGGGCCCTGTCGGGCTCTGTCGGGCCCTGTCGGGCCCTGTCGGGCTCTGTCGGGCTCTGTCGGGCTCTGTCGGGCTCTACTGGGCCCTGTCGGGCTCTGTCGGGCTCTGTCGGGCCCTGTCGGGCTCTGTCGGGCTCTGTCGGGCTCTGTCGGGCTCTACTGGGCCCTGTCGGGCCCTGTCAGGCCCTGTCGGGCTCTGTCGGGCTCTGTCGGGCTCTACTGGGCTCTGTCGGGCCCTGTCGGGCTCTGTCGGGCTCTGTCGGGCTCTGTCGGGCCCTGTCGGGCCCTGTCGGGCTCTGTCGGGCTCTGTCGGGCTCTACTGGGCCCTGTCGGGCTCTGTCGGGCTCTGTCGGGCTCTGTCGGGCTCTGTCGGGCCCTGTCGGGCTCTGTCGGGCCCTGTCGGGACCTGTCGGGCTCTGTCGGGCCCTGTCGGGCCCTGTCGGGCTCTGTCGGGCTCTGTCGGGCTCTGTCGGGCTCTACTGGGCCCTGTCGGGCTCTGTCGGGCTCTGTCGGGCCCTGTCGGGCCCTGTCGGGCTCTGTCAGGCTCTGTCGGGCTCTGTCGGGCTCTACTGGGCCCTTTCGGGCCCTGTCGGGCTCTGTCGGGCTCTACTGGGCTCTACTGGGCTCTGTCGGGCTCTGTCGGGCTCTACTGGGCCCTGTCGGGCCCTGTCGGGCCCTGTCGGGCTCTGTCGGGCTCTACTGGGCTCTGTCGGGCTCTGTCGGGCTCTGTCGGGCTCTACTGGGCTCTGTCGGGCTCTGTCGGGCTCTGTCGGGCTCTACTGGGCCCTGTCGGGCTCTGTCGGGCCCTGTCGGGCGCTGTCGGGCTCTGTCGGGCCCTGTCGGGCCCTGTCGGGCTCTGTCGGGCCCTGTCGGGCTCTGTCGGGCTCTGTCGGGCTCTGTCGGGCTCTACTGGGCTCTGTCGGGCTCTGTCGGGCTCTGTCGGGCTCTGTCGGGCTCTACTGGGCCCTGTCGGGCTCTGTCGGGCTCTGTCGGGCCCTGTCGGGCTCTGTCGGGCTCTGTCGGGCTCTGTCGGGCTCTGTCGGGCCCTGTCGGGCTCTGTCGGGCTCTACTGGGCTCTGTCGGGCCCTGTCGGGCTCTGTCGGGCCCTGTCTGGCTCTGTCGGGCTCTGTCGGGCTCTACTGGGCTCTGTCGGGCTCTGTCGGGCTCTGTCGGGCTCTACTGGGCCCTGTCGGGCTCTGTCGGGCCCTGTCGGGCTCTGTCGGGCCCTGTCGGGCCCTGTCGGGCTCTGTCGGGCTCTGTCGGGCCCTGTCGGGCTCTGTCGGGCTCTGTCGGACTCTGTCAGGCTCTGTTGGGCTCTACTGGGCCCTGTCGGGCTCTGTCGGGCTCTGTCGGGCTCTGTCGGGCTCTACTGGGCTCTGTCGGGCTCTGTCGGGCTCTGTCGGGCTCTGTCGGGCTCTACTGGGCCCTGTCGGGCTCTGTCGGGCTCTGTCGGGCCCTGTCGGGCTCTGTCGGGCTCTGTCGGGCTCTGTCGGGCCCTGTCGGACTCTGTCGGGCTCTGTCGGGTTCTACTGGGCCCTGTCGGGCGCTGTCGGGCTCTGTCGGGCCCTGTCGGGCTCTGTCGGGCTCTGTCGGGCCCTCTCGGGCTCTGTCGGGCTCTACTGGGCCCTGTCGGGCCCTGTCGGGCTCTGTCGGGCTCTGTCGGGCCCTGTCGGGCCCTGTCGGGCTCTGTCGGGCTCTGTCGGGCTCTACTGGGTCCTGTCGGACTCTGTCGGGCTCTGTCGGGCTCTGTCGGGCTCTGTCGGGCTCTGACGGGTTCTGTCGGGCTCTGTCGGGCTCTACTGGGCCCTGTCGGGCCCTGTCGGGCCCTGTCGGGCTCTGTCGGGCTCTGTCGGGCTCTGTCGGGCTCTGTCGGGCTCTGTCGGGCTCTGTCGGGCCCTGTCGGGCTCTGTCGGGCTCTACTGGGCTCTGTCGGGCCCTGTCGGGCTCTGTCGGGCCCTGTCTGGCTCTGTCGGGCTCTGTCGGGCTCTACTGGGCTCTGTCGGGCTCTGTCGGGCTCTGTCGGGCTCTACTGGGCCCTGTCGGGCTCTGTCGGGCCCTGTCGGGCTCTGTCGGGCCCTGTCGGGCCCTGTCGGGCTCTGTCGGGCTCTGTCGGGCCCTGTCGGGCTCTGTCGGGCTCTGTCGGACTCTGTCAGGCTCTGTTGGGCTCTACTGGGCCCTGTCGGGCTCTGTCGGGCTCTGTCGGGCTCTGTCGGGCTCTGTCGGGCCCTGTCGGACTCTGTCGGGCTCTGTCGGGTTCTACTGGGCCCTGTCGGGCGCTGTCGGGCTCTGTCGGGCCCTGTCGGGCTCTGTCGGGCTCTGTCGGGCTCTGTCGGGCCCTCTCGGGCTCTGTCGGGCTCTACTGGGCCCTGTCGGGCCCTGTCGGGCTCTGTCGGGCTCTGTCGGGCCCTGTCGGGCCCTGTCGGGCTCTGTCGGGCTCTGTCGGGCTCTACTGGGTCCTGTCGGACTCTGTCGGGCTCTGTCGGGCTCTGTCGGGCTCTGTCGGGCTCTGACGGGTTCTGTCGGGCTCTGTCGGGCTCTACTGGGCCCTGTCGGGCCCTGTCGGGCCCTGTCGGGCTCTGTCGGGCTCTGTCGGGCTCTGTCGGGCTCTACTGGGCTCTACTGGGCTCTGTCGGGCTCTGTCGGGCTCTGTCGGGCTCTGTCGGGCTCTGTCGGCCTCTGTCGGGCCCTGTCGGGCTCTGTCGGGCCCTGTCGGGCTCTGTCGGGCTCTGTCGGGCTCTGTCGGGCTCTACTGGGCTCTGTCGGGCCCTGTCGGGCTCTGTCGGGCCCTGTCGGGCTCTGTCGGGCTCTGTCGGGCTCTGTCGGGCCCTGTCGGGCTCTGTCGGGCCCTGTCGGGCTCTGTCGGGCTCTGTCGGGCTCTGTCGGGCTCTGTCGGGCTCTGTCGGGCTCTGTCGGGCTCTACTGGGCTCTGTCGGGCTCTGTTGGGCTCTGTCGGGCCCTGTCGGGCTCTGTCGGGCTCTGTCGGGCCCTGTCGGGCTCTGTCGGGCTCTGTCGGGCTCTGTCGGGCCCTGTCGGGCTCTGTCGGGCTCTGTCGGGCTCTACTGGGCTCTGTCGGGCTCTGTCGGGCTCTACTGGGCTCTGTCGGGCTCTGTCGGGCCCTGTCGGGCCCTGTCGGGCTCTGTCGGGCCCTGTCGGGCTCTGTCGGGCTCTGTCGGGCTCTGTCGGGCCCTGTCGGGCTCTGTCGGACTCTGTCGGGCTCTGTCGGGCTCTACTGGGCCCTGTCGGGCCCTGTCGGGCCCGGTCGGGCTCTGTCGGGCTCTGTCGGGCTCTGTCGGGCTCTACTGGGCCCTGTCGGGCCCTGTCGGGCTCTGTCGGGCTCTGTCGGGCCCTGTCGGGCCCTGTCGGGCTCTGTCGGGCTCTGTCGGGCTCTACTGGGCCCTGTCGGGCCCTGTCGGGCTCTGTCGGGCTCTGTCGGGCCCTGTCGGGCTCTGTCGGGCCCTGTCGGGCCCTGTCGGGCTCTGTCGGGCTCTGTCGGGCTCTGTCGGGCTCTACTGGGCCCTGTCGGGCTCTGTCGGGCTCTGTCGGGCCCTGTCGGGCTCTGTCGGGCTCTGTCGTGCTCTGTCGGGCTCTACTGGGCCCTGTCGGGCCCTGTCGGGCCCTGTCGGGCTCTGTCGGGCTCTGTCGGGCTCTACTGGGCTCTGTCGGGCCCTGTCGGGCCCTGTCGGGCTCTGTCGGGCTCTCTCGGGCCCTGTCGGGCCCTGTCGGGCTCTGTCGGGCTCTGTCGGGCTCTACTGGGCCCTGTCGGGCTCTGTCGGGCTCTGTCGGGCTCTGTCGGGCTCTGTCGGGCCCTGTCGGGCTCTGTCGGGCCCTGTCGGGACCTGTCGGGCTCTGTCGGGCCCTGTCGGGCCCTGTCGGGCTCTGTCGGGCTCTGTCGGGCTCTACTGGGCCCTGTCGGGCTCTGTCGGGCTCTGTCGGGCCCTGTCGGGCCCTGTCGGGCTCTGTCAGGCTCTGTCGGGCTCTGTCGGGCTCTACTGGGCCCTTTCGGGCCCTGTCGGGCCCTGTCGTGCTCTACTGGGCTCTACTGGGCTCTGTCGGGCTCTTTCGGGCTCTACTGGGCCCTGTCGGGCCCTGTCGGGCTCTGTCGGGCCCTGTCGGGCCCTGTCGGGCTCTGTCGGGCTCTGTCGGGCCCTGTCGGGCTCTGTCGGGCTCTGTCGGGCCCTGTCGGGCTCTGTCGGGCTCTGTCGGGCTCTACTGGGCTCTACTGGGCTCTGTCGGGCTCTGTCGGGCTCTACTGGGCCCTGTCGGGCCCTGTCGGGCCCTGTCGGGCTCTGTCGGGCTCTACTTGGCTCTGTCGGGCTCTGTCGGGCTCTGTCGGGCTCTACTGGGCTCTGTCGGGCTCTGTCGGGCTCTGTCGGGCTCTACTGGGCCCTGTCGGGCTCTGTCGGGCCCTGTCGGGCCCTGTCGGGCGCTGTCGGGCTCTGTCGGGCCCTGTCGGGCCCTGTCGGGCCCTGTCGGGCTCTGTCGGGCTCTGTCGGGCTCTGTCGGGCTCTACTGGGCTCTGTCGGGCTCTGTCGGGCTCTGTCGGGCTCTGTCGGGCTCTACTGGGCTCTGTCGGGCCCTGTCGGGATCTGTCGGGCTCTGTCGGGCTCTGTCGGGCTCTGTCGGGCCCTGTCGGGCTCTGTCGGGCTCTACTGGGCTCTGTCGGGCCCTGTCGGGCTCTGTCGGGCCCTGTCTGGCTCTGTCGGGCTCTGTCGGGCTCTACTGGGCTCTGTCGGGCTCTGTCGGGCTCTGTCGGGCTCTACTGGGCCCTGTCGGGCTCTGTCGGGCTCTGTCGGGCTCTGTCGGGCTCTGTCGGGCCCTGTCGGGCTCTGTCGGGCCCTGTCGGGACCTGTCGGGCTCTGTCGGGCCCTGTCGGGCCCTGTCGGGCTCTGTCGGGCTCTGTCGGGCTCTACTGGGCCCTGTCGGGCTCTGTCGGGCTCTGTCGGGCCCTGTCGGGCCCTGTCGGGCTCTGTCAGGCTCTGTCGGGCTCTGTCGGGCTCTACTGGGCCCTTTCGGGCCCTGTCGGGCCCTGTCGGGCTCTACTGGGCTCTACTGGGCTCTGTCGGGCTCTTTCGGGCTCTACTGGGCCCTGTCGGGCCCTGTCGGGCTCTGTCGGGCCCTGTCGGGCCCTGTCGGGCTCTGTCGGGCTCTGTCGGGCCCTGTCGGGCTCTGTCGGGCTCTGTCGGGCTCTGTCGGGCTCTACTGGGCTCTACTGGGCTCTGTCGGGCTCTGTCGGGCTCTACTGGGCCCTGTCGGGCCCTGTCGGGCCCTGTCGGGCTCTGTCGGGCTCTACTGGGCTCTGTCGGGCTCTGTCGGGCTCTGTCGGGCTCTACTGGGCTCTGTCGGGCTCTGTCGGGCTCTGTCGGGCTCTACTGGGCCCTGTCGGGCTCTGTCGGGCCCTGTCGGGCGCTGTCGGGCTCTGTCGGGCCCTGTCGGGCCCTGTCGGGCTCTGTCGGGCTCTGTCGGGCTCTGTCGGGCTCTACTGGGCTCTGTCGGGCTCTGTCGGGCTCTGTCGGGCTCTGTCGGGCTCTACTGGGCTCTGTCGGGCTCTGTTGGGCTCTGTCGGGCCCTGTCGGGCTCTGTCGGGCTCTGTCGGGCCCTGTCGGGCTCTGTCGGGCTCTGTCGGGCTCTGTCGGGCCCTGTCGGGCTCTGTCGGGCTCTGTCGGGCTCTACTGGGCTCTGTCGGGCTCTGTCGGGCTCTACTGGGCTCTGTCGGGCTCTGTCGGGCCCTGTCGGGCCCTGTCGGGCTCTGTCGGGCCCTGTCGGGCTCTGTCGGGCTCTGTCGGGCTCTGTCTGGCCCTGTCGGGCTCTGTCGGACTCTGTCGGACTCTGTCGGGCTCTACTGGGCCCTGTCGGGCCCTGTCGGGCCCGGTCGGGCTCTGTCGGGCTCTGTCGGGCTCTGTCGGGCTCTACTGGGCCCTGTCGGGCTCTGTCGGGCTCTGTCGGGCCCTGTCGGGCCCTGTCGGGCTCTGTCGGGCTCTGTCGGGCTCTACTGGGCCCTGTCGGGCCCTGTCGGGCTCTGTCGGGCTCTGTCGGGCCCTGTCGGGCTCTGTCGGGCCCTGTCGGGCCCTGTCGGGCTCTGTCGGGCTCTGTCGGGCTCTGTCGGGCTCTACTGGGCCCTGTCGGGCTCTGTCGGGCTCTGTCGGGCCCTGTCGGGCTCTGTCGGGCTCTGTCGGGCTCTGTCGGGCTCTACTGGGCCCTGTCGGGCCCTGTCAGGCCCTGTCGGGCTCTGTCGGGCTCTGTCGGGCTCTACTGGGCTCTGTCGGGCCCTGTCGGGCTCTGTCGGGCTCTGTCGGGCCCTGTCGGGCCCTGTCGGGCTCTGTCGGGCTCTGTCGGGCTCTACTGGGCCCTGTCGGGCTCTGTCGGGCTCTGTCGGGCTCTGTCGGGCTCTGTCGGGCCCTGTCGGGCTCTGTCGGGCCCTGTCGGGACCTGTCGGGCTCTGTCGGGCCCTGTCGGGCCCTGTCGGGCTCTGTCGGGCTCTGTCGGGCTCTACTGGGCCCTGTCGGGCTCTGTCGGGCTCTGTCGGGCCCTGTCGGGCCCTGTCGGGCTCTGTCAGGCTCTGTCGGGCTCTGTCGGGCTCTACTGGGCCCTTTCGGGCCCTGTCGGGCTCTGTCGGGCTCTACTGGGCTCTACTGGGCTCTGTCGGGCTCTGTCGGGCTCTACTGGGCCCTGTCGGGCCCTGTCGGGCCCTGTCGGGCTCTGTCGGGCTCTACTGGGCTCTGTCGGGCTCTGTCGGGCTCTGTCGGGCTCTACTGGGCTCTGTCGGGCTCTGTCGGGCTCTGTCGGGCTCTACTGGGCCCTGTCGGGCTCTGTCGGGCCCTGTCGGGCGCTGTCGGGCTCTGTCGGGCCCTGTCGGGCCCTGTCGGGCTCTGTCGGGCCCGGTCGGGCTCTGTCGGGCTCTGTCGGGCTCTGTCGGGCTCTACTGGGCCCTGTCGGGCCCTGTCGGGCTCTGTCGGGCTCTGTCGGGCCCTGTCGGGCCCTGTCGGGCTCTGTCGGGCTCTGTCGGGCTCTACTGGGCCCTGTCGGGCCCTGTCGGGCTCTGTCGGGCTCTGTCGGGCCCTGTCGGGCTCTGTCGGGCCCTGTCGGGCCCTGTCGGGCTCTGTCGGGCTCTGTCGTGCTCTGTCGGGCTCTACTGGGCCCTGTCGGGCCCTGTCGGGCCCTGTCGGGCTCTGTCGGGCTCTGTCGGGCTCTACTGGGCTCTGTCGGGCCCTGTCGGGCCCTGTCGGGCTCTGTCGGGCTCTGTCGGGCCCTGTCGGGCCCTGTCGGGCTCTGTCGGGCTCTGTCGGGCTCTACTGGGCCCTGTCGGGCTCTGTCGGGCTCTGTCGGGCTCTGTCGGGCTCTGTCGGGCCCTGTCGGGCTCTGTCGGGCCCTGTCGGGACCTGTCGGGCTCTGTCGGGCCCTGTCGGGCCCTGTCGGGCTCTGTCGAGCTCTGTCGGGCTCTACTGGGCCCTGTCGGGCTCTGTCGGGCTCTGTCGGGCCCTGTCGGGCCCTGTCGGGCTCTGTCAGGCTCTGTCGGGCTCTGTCGGGCTCTACTGGGCCCTTTCGGGCCCTGTCGGGCCCTGTCGTGCTCTACTGGGCTCTACTGGGCTCTGTCGGGCTCTTTCGGGCTCTACTGGGCCCTGTCGGGCCCTGTCGGGCTCTGTCGGGCCCTGTCGGGCCCTGTCGGGCTCTGTCGGGCTCTGTCGGGCCCTGTCGGGCTCTGTCGGGCTCTGTCGGGCCCTGTCGGGCTCTGTCGGGCTCTGTCGGGCTCTGTCGGGCTCTACTGGGCTCTACTGGGCTCTGTCGGGCTCTGTCGGGCTCTACTGGGCCCTGTCGGGCCCTGTCGGGCCCTGTCGGGCTCTGTCGGGCTCTACTTGGCTCTGTCGGGCTCTGTCGGGCTCTGTCGGGCTCTACTGGGCTCTGTCGGGCTCTGTCGGGCTCTGTCGGGCTCTACTGGGCCCTGTCGGGCTCTGTCGGGCCCTGTCGGGCGCTGTCGGGCTCTGTCGGGCCCTGTCGGGCCCTGTCGGGCTCTGTCGGGCCCTGTCGGGCTCTGTCGGGCTCTGTCGGGCTCTGTCGGGCTCTACTGGGCTCTGTCGGGCTCTGTCGGGCTCTGTCGGGCTCTACTGGGCTCTGTCGGGCCCTGTCGGGATCTGTCGGGCTCTGTCGGGCTCTGTCGGGCTCTGTCGGGCCCTGTCGGGCTCTGTCGGGCTCTACTGGGCTCTGTCGGGCCCTGTCGGGCTCTGTCGGGCCCTGTCTGGCTCTGTCGGGCTCTGTCGGGCTCTACTGGGCTCTGTCGGGCTCTGTCGGGCTCTGTCGGGCTCTACTGGGCCCTGTCGGGCTCTGTCGGGCTCTGTCGGGCTCTGTCGGGCTCTGTCGGGCCCTGTCGGGCTCTGTCGGGCCCTGTCGGGACCTGTCGGGCTCTGTCGGGCCCTGTCGGGCCCTGTCGGGCTCTGTCGGGCTCTGTCGGGCTCTACTGGGCCCTGTCGGGCTCTGTCGGGCTCTGTCGGGCCCTGTCGGGCCCTGTCGGGCTCTGTCAGGCTCTGTCGGGCTCTGTCGGGCTCTACTGGGCCCTTTCGGGCCCTGTCGGGCCCTGTCGGGCTCTACTGGGCTCTACTGGGCTCTGTCGGGCTCTTTCGGGCTCTACTGGGCCCTGTCGGGCCCTGTCGGGCTCTGTCGGGCCCTGTCGGGCCCTGTCGGGCTCTGTCGGGCTCTGTCGGGCCCTGTCGGGCTCTGTCGGGCTCTGTCGGGCTCTGTCGGGCTCTACTGGGCTCTACTGGGCTCTGTCGGGCTCTGTCGGGCTCTACTGGGCCCTGTCGGGCCCTGTCGGGCCCTGTCGGGCTCTGTCGGGCTCTACTGGGCTCTGTCGGGCTCTGTCGGGCTCTGTCGGGCTCTACTGGGCTCTGTCGGGCTCTGTCGGGCTCTGTCGGGCTCTACTGTTCCCTGTCGGGCTCTGTCGGGCCCTGTCGGGCGCTGTCGGGCTCTGTCGGGCCCTGTCGGGCCCTGTCGGGCTCTGTCGGGCTCTGTCGGGCTCTGTCGGGCTCTACTGGGCTCTGTCGGGCTCTGTCGGGCTCTGTCGGGCTCTGTCGGGCTCTACTGGGCTCTGTCGGGCTCTGTTGGGCTCTGTCGGGCCCTGTCGGGCTCTGTCGGGCTCTGTCGGGCCCTGTCGGGCTCTGTCGGGCTCTGTCGGGCTCTGTCGGGCCCTGTCGGGCTCTGTCGGGCTCTGTCGGGCTCTGAGGCCTGTCGGCTCTGTCGGGCTCTGTCGGGCTCTACTGGGCTCTGTCGGGCTCTGTCGGGCCCTGTCGGGCCCTGTCGGGCTCTGTCGGGCCCTGTCGGGCTCTGTCGGGCTCTGTCGGGCTCTGTCGGGCCCTGTCGGGCTCTGTCGGACTCTGTCGGGCTCTGTCGGGCTCTACTGGGCCCTGTCGGGCCCTGTCGGGCCCGGTCGGGCTCTGTCGGGCTCTGTCGGGCTCTGTCGGGCTCTACTGGGCCCTGTCGGGCTCTGTCGGGCTCTGTCGGGCCCTGTCGGGCCCTGTCGGGCTCTGTCGGGCTCTGTCGGGCTCTACTGGGCCCTGTCGGGCCCTGTCGGGCTCTGTCGGGCTCTGTCGGGCCCTGTCGGGCCCTGTCGGGCCCTGTCGGGCCCTGTCGGGCTCTGTCGGGCTCTGTCGGGCTCTGTCGGGCTCTACTGGGCCCTGTCGGGCTCTGTCGGGCTCTGTCGGGCCCTGTCGGGCTCTGTCGGGCTCTGTCGGGCTCTGTCGGGCTCTACTGGGCCCTGTCGGGCCCTGTCAGGCCCTGTCGGGCTCTGTCGGGCTCTGTCGGGCTCTACTGGGCTCTGTCGGGCCCTGTCGGGCTCTGTCGGGCTCTGTCGGGCTCTGTCGGGCCCTGTCGGGCCCTGTCGGGCTCTGTCGGGCTCTGTCGGGCTCTACTGGGCCCTGTCGGGCTCTGTCGGGCTCTGTCGGGCTCTGTCGGGCTCTGTCGGGCTCTGTCGGGCCCTGTCGGGCTCTGTCGGGCCCTGTCGGGACCTGTCGGGCTCTGTCGGGCCCTGTCGGGCCCTGTCGGGCTCTGTCGGGCTCTGTCGGGCTCTACTGGGCCCTGTCGGGCTCTGTCGGGCTCTGTCGGGCCCTGTCGGGCCCTGTCGGGCTCTGTCAGGCTCTGTCGGGCTCTGTCGGGCTCTACTGGGCCCTTTCGGGCCCTGTCGGGCTCTGTCGGGCTCTACTGGGCTCTACTGGGCTCTGTCGGGCTCTGTCGGGCTCTACTGGGCCCTGTCGGGCCCTGTCGGGCCCTGTCGGGCTCTGTCGGGCTCTACTGGGCTCTGTCGGGCTCTGTCGGGCTCTGTCGGGCTCTACTGGGCTCTGTCGGGCCCTGTCGGGCTCTGTCGGGCCCTGTCGGGCGCTGTCGGGCTCTGTCGGGCCCTGTCGGGCCCTGTCGGGCTCTGTCGGGCCCTGTCGGGCTCTGTCGGGCTCTGTCGGGCTCTGTCGGGCTCTACTGGGCTCTGTCGGGCTCTGTCGGGCTCTGTCGGGCTCTGTCGGGCTCTACTGGGCCCTGTCGGGCTCTGTCGGGCTCTGTCGGGCCCTGTCGGGCTCTGTCGGGCTCTGTCGGGCTCTGTCGGGCTCTGTCGGGCCCTGTCGGGCTCTGTCGGGCTCTACTGGGCTCTGTCGGGCCCTGTCGGGCTCTGTCGGGCCCTGTCTGGCTCTGTCGGGCTCTGTCGGGCTCTACTGGGCTCTGTCGGGCTCTGTCGGGCTCTGTCGGGCTCTGTCGGGCTCTACTGGGCCCTGTCGGGCTCTGTCGGGCCCTGTCGGGCTCTGTCGGGCCCTGTCGGGCCCTGTCGGGCTCTGTCGGGCTCTGTCGGGCCCTGTCGGGCTCTGTCGGGCTCTGTCGGACTCTGTCAGGCTCTGTTGGGCTCTACTGGGCCCTGTCGGGCTCTGTCGGGCTCTGTCGGGCTCTGTCGGGCTCTGTCGGGCCCTGTCGGACTCTGTCGGGCTCTGTCGGGTTCTACTGGGCCCTGTCGGGCGCTGTCGGGCTCTGTCGGGCCCTGTCGGGCTCTGTCGGGCTCTGTCGGGCTCTGTCGGGCCCTCTCGGGCTCTGTCGGGCTCTACTGGGCCCTGTCGGGCCCTGTCGGGCTCTGTCGGGCTCTGTCGGGCCCTGTCGGGCCCTGTCGGGCTCTGTCGGGCTCTGTCGGGCTCTACTGGGTCCTGTCGGACTCTGTCGGGCTCTGTCGGGCTCTGTCGGGCTCTGTCGGGCTCTGACGGGTTCTGTCGGGCTCTGTCGGGCTCTACTGGGCCCTGTCGGGCCCTGTCGGGCCCTGTCGGGCTCTGTCGGGCTCTGTCGGGCTCTGTCGGGCTCTACTGGGCTCTACTGGGCTCTGTCGGGCTCTGTCGGGCTCTGTCGGCCTCTGTCGGGCCCTGTCGGGCTCTGTCGGGCCCTGTCGGGCTCTGTCGGGCTCTGTCGGGCTCTGTCGGGCTCTGTCGGGCTCTACTGGGCTCTGTCGGGCCCTGTCGGGCTCTGTCGGGCCCTGTCGGGCTCTGTCGGGCTCTGTCGGGCTCTGTCGGGCTCTACAGGGCTCTGTCGGGCTCTGTCGGGCTCTGTCGGGCTCTGTCGGGCTCTACTGGGCCCTGTCGGGCTCTGTCGGGCTCTGTCGGGCCCTGTCGGGCTCTGTCGGGCCCTGTCGGGCTCTGTCGGGCTCTGTCGGGCTCTACTGGGCCCTGTCGGGCTCTGTCGGGCTCTGTCGGGCTCTGTCGGGCCCTGTCGGGCCCTGTCGGGCCCTGTCGGGCTCTGTCGGGCTCTACTGGGCTCTGTTGGGCTCTGTCGGGCCCTGTCTGGCTCTGTCGGGCTCTGTCGGGCTCTGTCGGGCTCTACTGGGCCCTGTCGGGCGCTGTCGGGCTCTGTCGGGCTCTGTCGGGCCCTGTCGGGCTCTGTCGGGCTCTGTCGGGCTCTGTCGGGCTCTACTGGGCCCTGTCGGGTTCTGTCGGGCTCTGTCGGGCTCTGTCGGGCTCTACTGGGCCCTGTCGGGCCCTGTCGGGCTCTGTCGGGCTCTGTCGGGCCCTGTCGGGCTCTGTCGGGCTCTTTCGGGCTCTGTCGGGCTCTACTGGGCCCTGTCGGGCTCTGTCGGGCTCTGTCGGGCTCTGTCGGGCCCTGTCGGGCTCTGTTGGGCCCTGTCGGGCTCTGTCGGGCTCTGTCGGGCTCTGTCGGGCTCTGTCGGGCCCTGTCGGGCTCTGTCGGGCTCTACTGGGCTCTGTCGGGCCCTGTCGGGCTCTGTCGGGCCCTGTCGGGCTCTGTCGGGCTCTGTCGGGCTCTGTCGGGCTCTACTGGGCTCTGTCGGGCTCTGTCGGGCTCTGTCGGGCTCTGTCGGGCTCTACTGGGCTCTACTGGGCTCTGTCGGGCTCTGTCGGGTTCTGTCGGGCTCTGTCGGGCTCTGTCGGGCTCTGTCGGGCCCTGTCGGGCTCTGTCGGGCTCTGTCGTGCCCTGTCGGGCTCTGTCGGGCTCTGTCGGGCCCTGTCGGGCTCTGTCGGGCTCTGTCGGGCTCTGTCGGGCTCTACTGGGCTCTGTCCGGCCCTGTCGGGCTCTGTCGGGCCCTGTCGGGCTCTGTCGGGCTCTGTCGGGCTCTACTGGGCTCTGTCGGGCTCTGTCGGGCTCTGTCGGGCTCTACTGGGCCCTGTCGGGCTCTGTCGGGCTCTGTCGGGCTCTGTCGGGCTCTGTCGGGCTCTACTGGGCTCTGTCGGGCCCTGTCGGGCTCTGTCGGGCTCTGTCGGGCTCTGTCGGGCTCTGTCGGGCTCTACTGGGCTCTGTCGGGCTCTGTCGGGCTCTATCGGGCTCTGTCGGGCTCTACTGGGCTCTACTGGGCTCTGTCGGGCTCTGTCGGGCTCTGTCGGGCCCTGTCGGGCTCTGTCGGGCTCTGTCGTGCCCTGTCGGGCTCTGTCGGGCTCTGTCGGGCCCTGTTGGGCTCTGTCGGGCTCTGTCGGGCTCTGTCGGGCTCTACTGGGCTCTGTCGGGCCCTGTCGGGCTCTGTCGGGCCCTGTCGGGCTCTGTCGGGCTCTGTCGGGCTCTGTCGGGCTCTACTGGGCTCTGTGGGGCTCTGTCGGGCTCTGTCGGGCTCTGTCGGGCTCTACTGGGCCCTGTCGGGCTCTGTCGGGCTCTGTCGGGCTCTGTCGGGCTCTGTCGGGCTCTACTGGGCAATGTCGGGCCTTGTCGGGCTCTGTCGGGCTCTGTCGGGCTCTGTCGGGCTCTACTGGGCCCTGTCGGGCTCTGTCGGGCTCTGTCGGGCCCTGTCGGTCCCTGTCGGGCTCTGTCGGGCTCTGTCGGGCTCTGTCGGGCTCTACTGGGCCCTGTCAGGCTCTGTCGGGCTCTGTCGGGCTCTACTGGGCCCTGTCAAGCCCTGTCGGGCCCTGTCGGGCTCTACTGGGCTCTACTGGGCTCTGTCGGGCTCTGTCGGGCTCTACTGGGCCCTGTCGGGCCCTGTCGGGCTCTGTCGGGCCCTGTCGGGCTCTGTCGGGCTCTGTCGGGCCCTGTCGGGCTCTGTCGGGCTCTGTCGGGCTCTGTCAGGCTCTACTGGGCTCTACTGGGCTCTGTCGGGCTCTGTCGGGCTCTACTGGGCCCTGTCGGGCCCTGTCGGGCCCTGTCGGGCTCTGTCGGGCTCTACTGGGCTCTGTCGGGCTCTGTCGGGCTCTGTCGGGTTCTGTCGGGCTCTACTGGGCTCTGTCGGGCTCTGTCGGGCCCTGTCGGGCTCTGTCGGGCTCTGTCGTGCCCTGTCGGGCTCTGTCGGGCTCTGTCGGGCCCTGTCGGGCTCTGTCGGGCCCTGTCGGGCCCTGTCGGGCTCTGTCGGGCTCTGTCGGGCCCTGTCGGGCTCTGTCGGACTCTGTCGGACTCTGTCGGGCTCTACTGGGCCCTGTCGGGCCCTGTCGGGCCCGGTCGGGCTCTGTCGGGCTCTGTCGGGCTCTGTCGGGCTCTACTGGGCCCTGTCGGGCCCTGTCGGGCTCTGTCGGGCTCTGTCGGGCCCTGTCGGGCCCTGTCGGGCTCTGTCGGGCTCTGTCGGGCTCTACTGGGCCCTGTCGGGCCCTGTCGGGCTCTGTCGGGCTCTGTCGGGCCCTGTCGGGCTCTGTCGGGCTCTGTCGGGCCCTGTCGGGCCCTGTCGGGCTCTGTCGGGCTCTGTCGGGCTCTGTCGGGCTCTACTGGGCCCTGTCGGGCTCTGTCGGGCTCTGTCGGGCCCTGTCGGGCTCTGTCGGGCTCTGTCGGGCTCTGTCGGGCTCTACTGGGCCCTGTCGGGCCCTGTCGGGCCCTGTCGGGCTCTGTCGGGCTCTGTCGGGCTCTACTGGGCCCTGTCGGGCCCTGTCGGGCCCTGTCGGGCTCTCTCGGGCTCTGTCGGGCCCTGTCGGGCCCTGTCGGGCTCTGTCGGGCTCTGTCGGGCTCTACTGGGCCCTGTCGGGCTCTGTCGGGCTCTGTCGGGCCCTGTCGGGCTCTGTCGGGCTCTGTCGGGACCTGTCGGGCCCTGTCGGGCCCTGTCGGGCCCTGTCGGGCTCTGTCGGGCTCTGTCGGGCTCTACTGGGCCCTGTCGGGCTCTGTCGGGCTCTGTCGGGCCCTGTCGGGCCCTGTCGGGCTCTGTCAGGCTCTGTCGGGCTCTGTCGGGCTCTACTGGGCCCTTTCGGGCCCTGTCGGGCCCTGTCGGGCTCTACTGGGCTCTACTGGGCTCTGTCGGGCTCTTTCGGGCTCTACTGGGCCCTGTCGGGCCCTGTCGGGCTCTGTCGGGCCCTGTCGGGCCCTGTCGGGCTCTGTCGGGCTCTGTCGGGCCCTGTCGGGCTCTGTCGGGCTCTGTCGGGCTCTGTCGGGCTCTGTCGGGCTCTACTGGGCTCTACTGGGCTCTGTCGGGCTCTGTCGGGCTCTACTGGGCCCTGTCGGGCCCTGTCGGGCCCTGTCGGGCTCTGTCGGGCTCTACTGAGCTCTGTCGGGCTCTACTGGGCTCTGTCGGGCTCTGTCGGGCTCTGTCAGGCTCTGTCGGGCTCTACTGGGCTCTACTGGGCTCTGTCGGGCTCTGTCGGGCCCTGTCGGGCTCTGTCGGGCTCTGTCGGTCTCTGTCGGGCTCTACTGGGCTCTGTCGGGCTCTGTCGGGCTCTGTCGGGCTCTGTCGGGCTCTACTGGGCTCTGTCGGGCTCTGTCGGGCCCTGTCGGGCTCTGTCGGGCTCTGTCGGGCTCTGTCGGGCTCTGTCGGGCCCTGTCGGGCTCTGTCGGACTCTACTGGGCTCTGTCGGGCCCTGTCGGGCTCTGTCGGGCCCTGTCTGGCTCTGTCGGGCTCTGTCGGGCTCTACTGGGCTCTGTCGGGCTCTGTCGGGCTCTGTCGGGCTCTACTGGGCCCTGTCGGGCTCTGTCGGGCTCTGTCGGGCTCTGTCGGGCCCTGTCGGGCTCTGTCGGGCCCTGTCGGGCCCTGTCGGGCTCTGTCGGGCTCTGTCGGGCCCTGTCGGGCTCTGTCGGGCTCTGTCGGGCTCTGTCAGGCTCTGTCGGGCTCTATCGGGCTCTGTCGGGCTCTACTGGGCTCTACTGGGCTCTGTCGGGCTCTGTCGGGCTCTGTCGGGCCCTGTCGGGCTCTGTCGGGCTCTGTCGTGCCCTGTCGGGCTCTGTCGGGCTCTGTCGGGCCCTGTTGGGCTCTGTCGGGCTCTGTCGGGCTCTGTCGGGCTCTGTCGGGCTCTACTGGGCTCTGTCGGGCCCTGTCGGGCTCTGTCGGGCCCTGTCGGGCTCTGTCGGGCTCTGTCGGGCTCTGTCGGGCTCTACTGGGCTCTGTCGGGCTCTGTCGGGCTCTGTCGGGCTCTGTCGGGCTCTACTGGGCCCTGTCGGGCTCTGTCGGGCTCTGTCGGGCTCTGTCGGGCTCTACTGGGCAATGTCGGGACCTGTCGGGCTCTGTCGGGCTCTGTCGGGCTCTGTCGGGCTCTACTGGGCCCTGTCGGGCTCTGTCGGGCCCTGTCGGTCCGTGTCGGGCTCTGTCAGGCTCTGTCGGGCTCTGTCGGGCTCTACTGGGCCCTGTCAAGCCCTGTCGGGCCCTGTCGGGCTCTACTGGGCTCTACTGGGCTCTGTCGGACTCTGTCGGGCTCTACTGGGCCCTGTCGGGCCCTGTCGGGCTCTGTCGGGCCCTGTCGGGCTCTGTCGGGCTCTGTCGGGCTCTGTCGGGCTCTGTCGGGCTCTGTCGGGCTCTGTCAGGCTCTACTGGGCTCTACTGGGCTCTGTCGGGCTCTGTCGGGCTCTACTGGGCCTTGTCGGGCCCTGTCGGGCCCTGTCGGGCTCTGTCGGGCTCTACTGGGCTCTGTCGGGCTCTGTCGGGCTCTGTCGGGTTCTGTCGGGCTCTACTGGGCTCTGTCGGGCTCTGTCGGGCCCTGTCGGGCTCTGTCGGGCTCTGTCGTGCCCTGTCGGGCTCTGTCGGGCTCTGTCGGGCCCTGTCGGGCTCTGTCGGGCCCTGTCGGGCCCTGTCGGGCTCTGTCGGGCTCTGTCGGGCCCTGTCGGGCTCTGTCGGACTCTGTCGGGCTCTGTCGGGCTCTCCTGGGCCCTGTCGGGCCCTGTCGGGCCCGGTCGGGCTCTGTCGGGCTCTGTCGGGCTCTGTCGGGCTCTACTGGGCCCTGTCGGGCCCTGTCGGGCTCTGTCGGGCTCTGTCGGGCCCTGTCGGGCCCTGTCGGGCTCTGTCGGGCTCTGTCGGGCTCTACTGGGCCCTGTCGGGCCCTGTCGGGCTCTGTCGGGCTCTGTCGGGCCCTGTCGGGCTCTGTCGGGCTCTGTCGGGCCCTGTCGGGCTCTGTCGGGCTCTACTGGGCCCTGTCGGGCTCTGTCGGGCCCTGTCGGGCTCTGTCGGGCTCTGTCGGGCTCTGTCGGGCTCTGTCGGGCTCTGTCGGGCTCTGTCGGGCTCTACTGGGCCCTGTCGGGCTCTGTCGGGCCCTGTCGGGCTCTGTCGGGCTCTGTCGGGCTCTGTCGGGCTCTGTCGGGCTCTACTGGGCCCTGTCGGGCCCTGTCGGGCCCTGTCGGGCTCTGTCGGGCTCTGTCGGGCTCTACTGGGCTCTGTCGGGCCCTGTCGGGCCCTGTCGGGCTCTGTCGGGCTCTGTCGGGCTCTGTCGGGCCCTGTCGGGCCCTGTCGGGCTCTGTCGGGCTCTGTCGGGCTCTACTGGGCCCTGTCGGGCTCTGTCGGGCTCTGTCGGGCCCTGTCGGGCTCTGTCGGGCTCTGTCGGGACCTGTCGGGCTCTGTCGGGCCCTGTCGGGCCCTGTCGGGCTCTGTCGGGCTCTGTCGGGCTCTGTCGGGCCCTGTCGGGCTCTGTCGGGCTCTGTCGGGCTCTACTGGGCCCTGTCGGGCTCTGTCGGGCTCTACTGGGCCCTGTCGGGCTCTGTCGGGCCCTGTCGGGCTCTGTCGGGCTCTGTCGGGCTCTGTCGGGCTCTGTCGGGCTCTACTGGGCCCTGTCGGGCCCTGTCGGGCCCTGTCGGGCTCTGTCGGGCTCTGTCGGGCTCTACTGGGCTCTGTCGGGCCCTGTCGGGCCCTGTCGGGCTCTGTCGGGCTCTGTCGGGCTCTGTCGGGCCCTGTCGGGCCCTGTCGGGCTCTGTCGGGCTCTGTCGGGCTCTACTGGGCCCTGTCGGGCTCTGTCGGGCTCTGTCGGGCCCTGTCGGGCTCTGTCGGGCTCTGTCGGGACCTGTCGGGCTCTGTCGGGCCCTGTCGGGCCCTGTCGGGCTCTGTCGGGCTCTGTCGGGCTCTACTGGGCCCTGTCGGGCTCTGTCGGGCTCTGTCGGGCCCTGTCGGGCCCTGTCGGGCTCTGTCAGGCTCTGTCGGGCTCTGTCGGGCTCTACTGGGCCCTTTCGGGCCCTGTCGGGCCCTGTCGGGCTCTACTGGGCTCTACTGGGCTCTGTCGGGCTCTTTCGGGCTCTACTGGGCCCTGTCGGGCCCTGTCGGGCTCTGTCGGGCCCTGTCGGGCCCTGTCGGGCTCTGTCGGGCTCTGTCGGGCCCTGTCGGGCTCTGTCGGGCTCTGTCGGGCTCTGTCGGGCTCTACTGGGCTCTACTGGGCTCTGTCGGGCTCTGTCGGGCTCTACTGGGCCCTGTCGGGCCCTGTCGGGCCCTGTCGGGCTCTGTCGGGCTCTACTGGGCTCTGTCGGGCTCTACTGGGCTCTGTCGGGCTCTGTCGGGCTCTGTCGGGCTCTGTCGGGCTCTACTGGGCTCTACTGGGCTCTGTCGGGCTCTGTCGGGCCCTGTCGGGCTCTGTCGGGCTCTGTCGGGCTCTGTCGGGCTCTACTGGGCTCTGTCGGGCTCTGTCGGGCTCTGTCGGGCTCTGTCGGGCTCTACTGGGCTCTGTCGGGCTCTGTCGGGCCCTGTCGGGCTCTGTCGGGCTCTGTCGGGCCCTGTCGGGCTCTGTCGGGCTCTACTGGGCGCTGTCGGGCCCTGTCGGGCTCTGTCGGGCCCTGTCGGGCTCTGTCGGGCTCTGTCGGGCTCTACTGGGCTCTGTCGGGCTCTGTCGGGCTCTGTCGGGCTCTACTGGGCCCTGTCGGGCTCTGTCGGGCTCTGTCGGGCCCTGTCGGGCCCTGTCGGGCTCTGTCGGGCCCTGTCGGGCCCTGTCGGGCTCTGTCGGGCTCTGTCGGGCCCTGTCGGGCTCTGTCGGGCTCTGTCGGGCTCTGTCAGGCTCTGTCGGGCTCTACTGGGCCCTGTCGGGCTCTGTCGGGCTCTGTCGGGCTCTGTCGGGCCCTGTCGGGCTCTGTCGGGCTCTGTCGGGCTCTGTCGGGCTCTACTGGGCCCTGTCGGGCGCTGTCGGGCTCTGTCGGGCACTGTCGGGCTCTGTCGGGCTCTGTCGGGCTCTGTCGGACCTTCTCGGGATCTGTCGGGCTCTACTGGGCCCTGTCGGGCCCTGTCGGGCTCTGTCGGGCTCTGTCGGGCCCTGTCGGGCCCTGTCGGGCTCTGTCGGGCTCTGTCGGGCTCTACTGGGTCCTGTCGGACTCTGTCGGGCTCTGTCGGGCTCTGTCGGGCTCTGTCGGGCTCTGACGGGTTCTGTCGGGCTCTGTCGGGCTCTACTGGGCCCTGTCGGGCCCTGTCGGGCCCTGTCGGGCTCTGTCGGGCTCTGTCGGGCTCTGTCGGGCTCTACTGGGCTCTACTGGGCTCTGTCGGGCTCTGTCGGGTTCTGTCGGGCTCTGTCGGGCTCTGTCGGGCTCTGTCGGGCCCTGTCGGGCTCTGTCGGGCTCTGTCGTGCCCTGCCGGGCTCTGTCGGGCTCTGTCGGGCCCTGTCGGGCTCTGTCGGGCCCTGTCGGGCTCTGTCAGGCTCTGTCGGGCTCTGTCGGGCTCTGTCGGGCTCTACTGGGCTCTGTCGGGCCCTGTCGGGCTCTGTCGGGCCCTGTCGGGCTCTGTCGGGCTCTGTCGGGCTCTGTCGGGCTCTACTGGGCTCTGTCGGGCTCTGTTGGGCTCTGTCGGGCTCTGTCGGGCTCTACTGGGCCCTGTCGGGCTCTGTCGGGCTCTGTCGGGCTCTGTCGGGCCCTGTCGGGCTCTGTCGGGCTCTGTCGGGCTCTGTCGGGCTCTACTGGGCCCTGTCGGGTTCTGTCGGGCTCTGTCGGGCTCTGTCGGGCTCTACTGGGCCCTGTCGGGCCCTGTCGGGCTCTGTCGGGCTCTGTCGGGCCCTGTCGGGCTCTGTCGGGCTCTTTCGGGCTCTGTCGGGCTCTACTGGGCCCTGCCGGGCTCTGTCGGGCTCTGTCGGGCTCTGTCGGGCTCTGTCGGGCCCTGTCGGGCCCTGTCGGGCTCTGTCGGGCTCTGTCGGGCTCTGTCGGGCCCTGTCGGGCTCTGTCGGGCTCTACTGGGCTCTGTCGGGCCCTGTCGGGCTCTGTCGGGCTCTGTCGGGCTCTGTCGGGCTCTACTGGGCTCTGTCGGGCTCTGTCGGGCTCTGTCGGGCTCTGTCGGGCTCTACTGGGCTCTACTGGGCTCTGTCGGGCTCTGTCGGGTTCTGTCGGGCTCTGTCGGGCTCTGTCGGGCTCTGTCGGGCCCTGTCGGGCTC
Organism: Caloenas nicobarica; assembly: GCF_036013445.1. Lineage (NCBI taxonomy): Eukaryota > Metazoa > Chordata > Aves > Columbiformes > Columbidae > Caloenas > Caloenas nicobarica. The sequence goes on from NW_027017599.1 coordinate 38,894, forward strand.
TGTCGGGCTACGTCAGGCTCTGTCGGGCTCTGTCGGGCTCTGTCGGGCTCTACTGGGCCCTGTCGGGCTCTGTCGGGCTCTGTCGGGCCCTGTCGGTCCCTGTCGGGCTACGTCAGGCTCTGTCGGGCTCTGTCGGGCTCTGTCGGGCCCTGTCGGGCTCTGTCGGGCCCTGTCGGGCCCTGTCGGGCTCTGTCGGGCTCTGTCGGGCCCTGTCGGGCTCTGTCGGACTCTGTCGGGCTCTGTCGGGCTCTCCTGGGCCCTGTCGGGCCCTGTCGGGCCCGGTCGGGCTCTGTCGGGCTCTGTCGGGCTCTGTCGGGCTCTACTGGGCCCTGTCGGGCCCTGTCGGGCTCTGTCGGGCTCTGTCGGGCCCTGTCGGGCCCTGTCGGGCTCTGTCGGGCTCTGTCGGGCTCTACTGGGCCCTGTCGGGCCCTGTCGGGCTCTGTCGGGCTCTGTCGGGCCCTGTCGGGCTCTGTCGGGCTCTGTCGGGCCCTGTCGGGCTCTGTCGGGCTCTACTGGGCCCTGTCGGGCTCTGTCGGGCCCTGTCGGGCTCTGTCGGGCTCTGTCGGGCTCTGTCGGGCTCTGTCGGGCTCTGTCGGGCTCTGTCGGGCTCTACTGGGCCCTGTCGGGCTCTGTCGGGCCCTGTCGGGCTCTGTCGGGCTCTGTCGGGCTCTGTCGGGCTCTGTCGGGCTCTACTGGGCCCTGTCGGGCCCTGTCGGGCCCTGTCGGGCTCTGTCGGGCTCTGTCGGGCTCTACTGGGCTCTGTCGGGCCCTGTCGGGCCCTGTCGGGCTCTGTCGGGCTCTGTCGGGCCCTGTCGGGCCCTGTCGGGCTCTGTCGGGCTCTGTCGGGCTCTACTGGGCCCTGTCGGGCTCTGTCGGGCTCTGTCGGGCCCTGTCGGGCTCTGTCGGGCTCTGTCGGGACCTGTCGGGCTCTGTCGGGCCCTGTCGGGCCCTGTCGGGCTCTGTCGGGCTCTGTCGGGCTCTGTCGGGCTCTGTCGGGCCCTGTCGGGCCCTGTCGGGCTCTGTCAGGCTCTGTCGGGCTCTGTCGGGCTCTACTGGGCCCTTTCGGGCCCTGTCGGGCCCTGTCGGGCTCTACTGGGCTCTACTGGGCTCTGTCGGGCTCTTTCGGGCTCTACTGGGCCCTGTCGGGCCCTGTCGGGCTCTGTCGGGCCCTGTCGGGCCCTGTCGGGCTCTGTCGGGCTCTGTCGGGCCCTGTCGGGCTCTGTCGGGCTCTGTCGGGCTCTGTCGGGCTCTACTGGGCTCTACTGGGCTCTGTCGGGCTCTGTCGGGCTCTACTGGGCCCTGTCGGGCCCTGTCGGGCCCTGTCGGGCTCTGTCGGGCTCTACTGGGCTCTGTCGGGCTCTACTGGGCTCTGTCAGGCTCTGTCGGGCTCTGTCGGGCTCTGTCGGGCTCTACTGGGCTCTACTGGGCTCTGTCGGGCTCTGTCGGGCTCTGTCGGGCTCTGTCGGGCTCTGTCGGGCTCTGTCGGGCTCTGTCGGGCTCTACTGGGCTCTGTCGGGCTCTGTCGGGCTCTGTCGGGCTCTGTCGGGCTCTACTGGGCTCTGTCGGGCTCTGTCGGGCCCTGTCGGGCTCTGTCGGGCTCTGTCGGGCCCTGTCGGGCTCTGTCGGGCTCTACTGGGCGCTGTCGGGCCCTGTCGGGCTCTGTCGGGCCCTGTCGGGCTCTGTCGGGCTCTGTCGGGCTCTACTGGGCTCTGTCGGGCTCTGTCGGGCTCTGTCGGGCTCTACTGGGCCCTGTCGGGCTCTGTCAGGCTCTGTCGGGCCCTGTCGGGCCCTGTCGGGCTCTGTCGGGCCCTGTCGGGCCCTGTCGGGCTCTGTCGGGCCCTGTCGGGCTCTGTCGGGCTCTGTCGGACTCTGTCAGGCTCTGTTGGGCTCTGTCGGGCTCTGTCGGGCCCTGTCGGGCTCTGTCGGGCCCTGTCGGGCTCTGTCGGGCTCTGTCGGGCTCTGTCGGGCTCTGTCGGGCTCTGTCGGGCTCTGTCGGGCCCTGTCGGACTCTGTCGGGCTCTGTCGGGTTCTACTGGGCCCTGTCGGGCGCTGTCGGGCTCTGTCGGGCCCTGTCGGGCTCTGTCGGGCTCTGTCGGGCTCTGTCGGGCCCTCTCGGGCTCTGTCGGGCTCTACTGGGCCCTGTCGGGCCCTGTCGGGCTCTGTCGGGCTCTGTCGGGCCCTGTCGGGCCCTGTCGGGCTCTGTCGGGCTCTGTCGGGCTCTACTGGGTCCTGTCGGACTCTGTCGGGCTCTGTCGGGCTCTGTCGGGCTCTGACGGGTTCTGTCGGGCTCTGTCGGGCTCTACTGGGCCCTGTCGGGCCCTGTCGGGCCCTGTCGGGCTCTGTCGGGCTCTGTCGGGCTCTGTCGGGCTCTACTGGGCTCTACTGGGCTCTGTCGGGCTCTGTCGGGCTCTGTCGGCCTCTGTCGGGCCCTGTCGGGCTCTGTCGGGCCCTGTCGGGCTCTGTCGGGCTCTGTCGGGCTCTGTCGGGCTCTACTGGGCTCTGTCGGGCCCTGTCGGGCTCTGTCGGGCCCTGTCGGGCTCTGTCGGGCTCTGTCGGGCTCTGTCGGGCTCTACAGGGCTCTGTCGGGCTCTGTCGGGCTCTGTCGGGCTCTGTCGGGCTCTACTGGGCCCTGTCGGGCTCTGTCGGGCTCTGTCGGGCCCTGTCGGGCTCTGTCGGGCCCTGTCGGGCTCTGTCGGGCTCTGTCGGGCTCTACTGGGCCCTGTCGGGCTCTGTCGGGCTCTGTCGGGCTCTGTCGGGCCCTGTCGGGCCCTGTCGGGCTCTGTCGGGCTCTACTGGGCTCTGTTGGGCTCTGTCGGGCCCTGTCTGGCTCTGTCGGGCTCTGTCGGGCTCTGTCGGGCTCTACTGGGCCCTGTCGGGCGCTGTCGGGCTCTGTCGGGCTCTGTCGGGCCCTGTCGGGCTCTGTCGGGCTCTGTCGGGCTCTGTCGGGCTCTACTGGGCCCTGTCGGGTTCTGTCGGGCTCTGTCGGGCTCTGTCGGGCTCTACTGGGCCCTGTCGGGCCCTGTCGGGCTCTGTCGGGCTCTGTCGGGCCCTGTCGGGCTCTGTCGGGCTCTTTCGGGCTCTGTCGGGCTCTACTGGGCCCTGTCGGGCTCTGTCGGGCTCTGTCGGGCTCTGTCGGGCCCTGTCGGGCTCTGTTGGGCCCTGTCGGGCTCTGTCGGGCTCTGTCGGGCTCTGTCGGGCTCTGTCGGGCCCTGTCGGGCTCTGTCGGGCTCTACTGGGCTCTGTCGGGCCCTGTCGGGCTCTGTCGGGCCCTGTCGGGCTCTGTCGGGCTCTGTCGGGCTCTGTCGGGCTCTACTGGGCTCTGTCGGGCTCTGTCGGGCTCTGTCGGGCTCTGTCGGGCTCTACTGGGCTCTACTGGGCTCTGTCGGGCTCTGTCGGGTTCTGTCGGGCTCTGTCGGGCTCTGTCGGGCTCTGTCGGGCCCTGTCGGGCTCTGTCGGGCTCTGTCGTGCCCTGTCGGGCTCTGTCGGGCTCTGTCGGGCCCTGTCGGGCTCTGTCGGGCTCTGTCGGGCTCTGTCGGGCTCTACTGGGCTCTGTCCGGCCCTGTCGGGCTCTGTCGGGCCCTGTCGGGCTCTGTCGGGCTCTGTCGGGCTCTACTGGGCTCTGTCGGGCTCTGTCGGGCTCTGTCGGGCTCTACTGGGCCCTGTCGGGCTCTGTCGGGCTCTGTCGGGCTCTGTCGGGCCCTGTCGGGCTCTGTTGGGCCCTGTCGGGCTCTGTCGGGCTCTGTCGGGCTCTGTCGGGCTCTGTCGGGCCCTGTCGGGCTCTGTCGGGCTCTACTGGGCTCTGTCGGGCCCTGTCGGGCTCTGTCGGGCCCTGTCGGGCTCTGTCGGGCTCTGTCGGGCTCTGTCGGGCTCTACTGGGCTCTGTCGGGCTCTGTCGGGCTCTGTCGGGCTCTGTCGGGCTCTACTGGGCTCTACTGGGCTCTGTCGGGCTCTGTCGGGTTCTGTCGGGCTCTGTCGGGCTCTGTCGGGCTCTGTCGGGCCCTGTCGGGCTCTGTCGGGCTCTGTCGTGCCCTGTCGGGCTCTGTCGGGCTCTGTCGGGCCCTGTCGGGCTCTGTCGGGCTCTGTCGGGCTCTGTCGGGCTCTACTGGGCTCTGTCCGGCCCTGTCGGGCTCTGTCGGGCCCTGTCGGGCTCTGTCGGGCTCTGTCGGGCTCTACTGGGCTCTGTCGGGCTCTGTCGGGCTCTGTCGGGCTCTACTGGGCCCTGTCGGGCTCTGTCGGGCTCTGTCGGGCTCTGTCGGGCTCTACTGGGCTCTGTCGGGCCCTGTCGGGCTCTGTCGGGCCCTGTCGGGCTCTGTCGGGCTCTGTCGGGCTCTGTCGGGCTCTACTGGGCTCTGTCGGGCTCTGTCGGGCTCTATCGGGCTCTGTCGGGCTCTACTGGGCTCTACTGGGCTCTGTCGGGCTCTGTCGGGCTCTGTCGGGCCCTGTCGGGCTCTGTCGGGCTCTGTCGTGCCCTGTCGGGCTCTGTCGGGCTCTGTCGGGCCCTGTTGGGCTCTGTCGGGCTCTGTCGGGCTCTGTCGGGCTCTACTGGGCTCTGTCGGGCCCTGTCGGGCTCTGTCGGGCCCTGTCGGGCTCTGTCGGGCTCTGTCGGGCTCTGTCGGGCTCTACTGGGCTCTGTGGGGCTCTGTCGGGCTCTGTCGGGCTCTGTCGGGCTCTACTGGGCCCTGTCGGGCTCTGTCGGGCTCTGTCGGGCTCTGTCGGGCTCTGTCGGGCTCTACTGGGCAATGTCGGGCCTTGTCGGGCTCTGTCGGGCTCTGTCGGGCTCTGTCGGGCTCTACTGGGCCCTGTCGGGCTCTGTCGGGCTCTGTCGGGCCCTGTCGGTCCCTGTCGGGCTCTGTCGGGCTCTGTCGGGCTCTGTCGGGCTCTACTGGGCCCTGTCAGGCTCTGTCGGGCTCTGTCGGGCTCTACTGGGCCCTGTCAAGCCCTGTCGGGCCCTGTCGGGCTCTACTGGGCTCTACTGGGCTCTGTCGGGCTCTGTCGGGCTCTACTGGGCCCTGTCGGGCCCTGTCGGGCTCTGTCGGGCCCTGTCGGGCTCTGTCGGGCTCTGTCGGGCCCTGTCGGGCTCTGTCGGGCTCTGTCGGGCTCTGTCAGGCTCTACTGGGCTCTACTGGGCTCTGTCGGGCTCTGTCGGGCTCTACTGGGCCTTGTCGGGCCCTGTCGGGCCCTGTCGGGCTCTGTCGGGCTCTACTGGGCTCTGTCGGGCTCTGTCGGGCTCTGTCGGGTTCTGTCGGGCTCTACTGGGCTCTGTCGGGCTCTGTCGGGCCCTGTCGGGCTCTGTCGGGCTCTGTCGTGCCCTGTCGGGCTCTGTCGGGCTCTGTCGGGCCCTGTCGGGCTCTGTCGGGCCCTGTCGGGCCCTGTCGGGCTCTGTCGGGCTCTGTCGGGCCCTGTCGGGCTCTGTCGGACTCTGTCGGGCTCTGTCGGGCTCTACTGGGCCCTGTCGGGCCCTGTCGGGCCCGGTCGGGCTCTGTCGGGCTCTGTCGGGCTCTGTCGGGCTCTACTGGGCCCTGTCGGGCCCTGTCGGGCTCTGTCGGGCTCTGTCGGGCCCTGTCGGGCCCTGTCGGGCTCTGTCGGGCTCTGTCGGGCTCTACTGGGCCCTGTCGGGCCCTGTCGGGCTCTGTCGGGCTCTGTCGGGCCCTGTCGGGCTCTGTCGGGCTCTGTCGGGCCCTGTCGGGCCCTGTCGGGCTCTGTCGGGCTCTGTCGGGCTCTGTCGGGCTCTACTGGGCCCTGTCGGGCTCTGTCGGGCTCTGTCGGGCCCTGTCGGGCTCTGTCGGGCTCTGTCGGGCTCTGTCGGGCTCTACTGGGCCCTGTCGGGCCCTGTCGGGCCCTGTCGGGCTCTGTCGGGCTCTGTCGGGCTCTACTGGGCCCTGTCGGGCCCTGTCGGGCCCTGTCGGGCTCTCTCGGGCTCTGTCGGGCCCTGTCGGGCCCTGTCGGGCTCTGTCGGGCTCTGTCGGGCTCTACTGGGCCCTGTCGGGCTCTGTCGGGCTCTGTCGGGCCCTGTCGGGCTCTGTCGGGCTCTGTCGGGACCTGTCGGGCTCTGTCGGGCCCTGTCGGGCCCTGTCGGGCTCTGTCGGGCTCTGTCGGGCTCTACTGGGCCCTGTCGGGCTCTGTCGGGCTCTGTCGGGCCCTGTCGGGCCCTGTCGGGCTCTGTCAGGCTCTGTCGGGCTCTGTCGGGCTCTACTGGGCCCTTTCGGGCCCTGTCGGGCCCTGTCGGGCTCTACTGGGCTCTACTGGGCTCTGTCGGGCTCTTTCGGGCTCTACTGGGCCCTGTCGGGCCCTGTCGGGCTCTGTCGGGCCCTGTCGGGCCCTGTCGGGCTCTGTCGGGCTCTGTCGGGCCCTGTCGGGCTCTGTCGGGCTCTGTCGGGCTCTGTCGGGCTCTGTCGGGCTCTACTGGGCTCTACTGGGCTCTGTCGGGCTCTGTCGGGCTCTACTGGGCCCTGTCGGGCCCTGTCGGGCCCTGTCGGGCTCTGTCGGGCTCTACTGAGCTCTGTCGGGCTCTACTGGGCTCTGTCGGGCTCTGTCGGGCTCTGTCAGGCTCTGTCGGGCTCTACTGGGCTCTACTGGGCTCTGTCGGGCTCTGTCGGGCCCTGTCGGGCTCTGTCGGGCTCTGTCGGGCTCTGTCGGGCTCTACTGGGCTCTGTCGGGCTCTGTCGGGCTCTGTCGGGCTCTGTCGGGCTCTACTGGGCTCTGTCGGGCTCTGTCGGGCCCTGTCGGGCTCTGTCGGGCTCTGTCGGGCTCTGTCGGGCTCTGTCGGGCCCTGTCGGGCTCTGTCGGACTCTACTGGGCTCTGTCGGGCCCTGTCGGGCTCTGTCGGGCCCTGTCTGGCTCTGTCGGGCTCTGTCGGGCTCTACTGGGCTCTGTCGGGCTCTGTCGGGCTCTGTCGGGCTCTACTGGGCCCTGTCGGGCTCTGTCGGGCTCTGTCGGGCTCTGTCGGGCCCTGTCGGGCTCTGTCGGGCCCTGTCGGGCCCTGTCGGGCTCTGTCGGGCTCTGTCGGGCCCTGTCGGGCTCTGTCGGGCTCTGTCGGGCTCTGTCAGGCTCTGTCGGGCTCTATCGGGCTCTGTCGGGCTCTACTGGGCTCTACTGGGCTCTGTCGGGCTCTGTCGGGCTCTGTCGGGCCCTGTCGGGCTCTGTCGGGCTCTGTCGTGCCCTGTCGGGCTCTGTCGGGCTCTGTCGGGCCCTGTTGGGCTCTGTCGGGCTCTGTCGGGCTCTGTCGGGCTCTGTCGGGCTCTACTGGGCTCTGTCGGGCCCTGTCGGGCTCTGTCGGGCCCTGTCGGGCTCTGTCGGGCTCTGTCGGGCTCTGTCGGGCTCTACTGGGCTCTGTCGGGCTCTGTCGGGCTCTGTCGGGCTCTGTCGGGCTCTACTGGGCCCTGTCGGGCTCTGTCGGGCTCTGTCGGGCTCTGTCGGGCTCTACTGGGCAATGTCGGGCCCTGTCGGGCTCTGTCGGGCTCTGTCGGGCTCTGTCGGGCTCTACTGGGCCCTGTCGGGCTCTGTCGGGCCCTGTCGGTCCGTGTCGGGCTCTGTCAGGCTCTGTCGGGCTCTGTCGGGCTCTACTGGGCCCTGTCAAGCCCTGTCGGGCCCTGTCGGGCTCTACTGGGCTCTACTGGGCTCTGTCGGACTCTGTCGGGCTCTACTGGGCCCTGTCGGGCCCTGTCGGGCTCTGTCGGGCCCTGTCGGGCTCTGTCGGGCTCTGTCGGGCCCTGTCGGGCTCTGTCGGGCTCTGTCGGGCTCTGTCAGGCTCTACTGGGCTCTACTGGGCTCTGTCGGGCTCTGTCGGGCTCTACTGGGCCTTGTCGGGCCCTGTCGGGCCCTGTCGGGCTCTGTCGGGCTCTACTGGGCTCTGTCGGGCTCTGTCGGGCTCTGTCGGGTTCTGTCGGGCTCTACTGGGCTCTGTCGGGCTCTGTCGGGCCCTGTCGGGCTCTGTCGGGCTCTGTCGTGCCCTGTCGGGCTCTGTCGGGCTCTGTCGGGCCCTGTCGGGCTCTGTCGGGCCCTGTCGGGCCCTGTCGGGCTCTGTCGGGCTCTGTCGGGCCCTGTCGGGCTCTGTCGGACTCTGTCGGGCTCTGTCGGGCTCTCCTGGGCCCTGTCGGGCCCTGTCGGGCCCGGTCGGGCTCTGTCGGGCTCTGTCGGGCTCTGTCGGGCTCTACTGGGCCCTGTCGGGCCCTGTCGGGCTCTGTCGGGCTCTGTCGGGCCCTGTCGGGCCCTGTCGGGCTCTGTCGGGCTCTGTCGGGCTCTACTGGGCCCTGTCGGGCCCTGTCGGGCTCTGTCGGGCTCTGTCGGGCCCTGTCGGGCTCTGTCGGGCTCTGTCGGGCCCTGTCGGGCTCTGTCGGGCTCTACTGGGCCCTGTCGGGCTCTGTCGGGCCCTGTCGGGCTCTGTCGGGCTCTGTCGGGCTCTGTCGGGCTCTGTCGGGCTCTGTCGGGCTCTGTCGGGCTCTACTGGGCCCTGTCGGGCTCTGTCGGGCCCTGTCGGGCTCTGTCGGGCTCTGTCGGGCTCTGTCGGGCTCTGTCGGGCTCTACTGGGCCCTGTCGGGCCCTGTCGGGCCCTGTCGGGCTCTGTCGGGCTCTGTCGGGCTCTACTGGGCTCTGTCGGGCCCTGTCGGGCCCTGTCGGGCTCTGTCGGGCTCTGTCGGGCTCTGTCGGGCCCTGTCGGGCCCTGTCGGGCTCTGTCGGGCTCTGTCGGGCTCTACTGGGCCCTGTCGGGCTCTGTCGGGCTCTGTCGGGCCCTGTCGGGCTCTGTCGGGCTCTGTCGGGACCTGTCGGGCTCTGTCGGGCCCTGTCGGGCCCTGTCGGGCTCTGTCGGGCTCTGTCGGGCTCTACTGGGCCCTGTCGGGCTCTGTCGGGCTCTGTCGGGCCCTGTCGGGCCCTGTCGGGCTCTGTCAGGCTCTGTCGGGCTCTGTCGGGCTCTACTGGGCCCTTTCGGGCCCTGTCGGGCCCTGTCGGGCTCTACTGGGCTCTACTGGGCTCTGTCGGGCTCTTTCGGGCTCTACTGGGCCCTGTCGGGCCCTGTCGGGCTCTGTCGGGCCCTGTCGGGCCCTGTCGGGCTCTGTCGGGCTCTGTCGGGCCCTGTCGGGCTCTGTCGGGCTCTGTCGGGCTCTGTCGGGCTCTACTGGGCTCTACTGGGCTCTGTCGGGCTCTGTCGGGCTCTACTGGGCCCTGTCGGGCCCTGTCGGGCCCTGTCGGGCTCTGTCGGGCTCTACTGGGCTCTGTCGGGCTCTACTGGGCTCTGTCGGGCTCTGTCGGGCTCTGTCGGGCTCTGTCGGGCTCTACTGGGCTCTACTGGGCTCTGTCGGGCTCTGTCGGGCCCTGTCGGGCTCTGTCGGGCTCTGTCGGGCTCTGTCGGGCTCTACTGGGCTCTGTCGGGCTCTGTCGGGCTCTGTCGGGCTCTGTCGGGCTCTACTGGGCTCTGTCGGGCTCTGTCGGGCCCTGTCGGGCTCTGTCGGGCTCTGTCGGGCCCTGTCGGGCTCTGTCGGGCTCTACTGGGCGCTGTCGGGCCCTGTCGGGCTCTGTCGGGCCCTGTCGGGCTCTGTCGGGCTCTGTCGGGCTCTACTGGGCTCTGTCGGGCTCTGTCGGGCTCTGTCGGGCTCTACTGGGCCCTGTCGGGCTCTGTCGGGCTCTGTCGGGCCCTGTCGGGCCCTGTCGGGCTCTGTCGGGCCCTGTCGGGCCCTGTCGGGCTCTGTCGGGCTCTGTCGGGCCCTGTCGGGCTCTGTCGGGCTCTGTCGGGCTCTGTCAGGCTCTGTCGGGCTCTACTGGGCCCTGTCGGGCTCTGTCGGGCTCTGTCGGGCTCTGTCGGGCCCTGTCGGGCTCTGTCGGGCTCTGTCGGGCTCTGTCGGGCTCTACTGGGCCCTGTCGGGCGCTGTCGGGCTCTGTCGGGCACTGTCGGGCTCTGTCGGGCTCTGTCGGGCTCTGTCGGGCCTTCTCGGGATCTGTCGGGCTCTACTGGGCCCTGTCGGGCCCTGTCGGGCTCTGTCGGGCTCTGTCGGGCCCTGTCGGGCCCTGTCGGGCTCTGTCGGGCTCTGTCGGGCTCTACTGGGTCCTGTCGGACTCTGTCGGGCTCTGTCGGGCTCTGTCGGGCTCTGTCGGGCTCTGACGGGTTCTGTCGGGCTCTGTCGGGCTCTACTGGGCCCTGTCGGGCCCTGTCGGGCCCTGTCGGGCTCTGTCGGGCTCTGTCGGGCTCTGTCGGGCTCTACTGGGCTCTACTGGGCTCTGTCGGGCTCTGTCGGGCTCTGTCGGGCCCTGTCGGGCTCTGTCGGGCTCTGTCGTGCCCTGCCGGGCTCTGTCGGGCTCTGTCGTGCCCTGCCGGGCTCTGTCGGGCCCTGTCGGGCCCTGTCGGGCTCTGTCGGGCCCTGTCGGGCTCTGTCAGGCTCTGTCGGGCTCTGTCGGGCTCTGTCGGGCTCTACTGGGCTCTGTCGGGCCCTGTCGGGCTCTGTCGGGCCCTGTCGGGCTCTGTCGGGCTCTGTCGGGCTCTGTCGGGCTCTACTGGGCTCTGTCGGGCTCTGTTGGGCTCTGTCGGGCTCTGTCGGGCTCTACTGGGCCCTGTCGGGCTCTGTCGGGCTCTATCGGGCCCTGTCGGGCTCTGTCGGGCCCTGTCGGGCCCTGTCGGGCTATGTCGGGCTCTGTCGGGCTCTGTCGGGCTCTACTGGGCCCTGTCGGGCTCTGTCGGGCTCTGTCGGGCTCTGTCGGGCCCTGTCGGGCTCTGTCGGGCTCTACTGGGCTCTGTCGGGCTCTGTCGGGCCCTGTCTGGCTCTGTCGGGCTCTGTCGGGCTCTGTCGTGCTCTACTGGGCCCTGTCGGCCGCTGTCGGGCTCTGTCGGGCTCTGTCGGGCCCTGTCGGGCTCTGTCGGGCTCTGTCGGGCTCTGTCGGGCTCTACTGGGCCCTGTCGGGTTCTGTCGGGCTCTGTCGGGCTCTGTCGGGCTCTACTGGGCCCTGTCGGGCCCTGTCGGGCTCTGTCGGGCTCTGTCGGGCCCTGTCGGGCTCTGTCGGGCTCTTTCGGGCTCTGTCGGGCTCTACTGGGCCCTGCCGGGCTCTGTCGGGCTCTGTCGGGCTCTGTCGGGCTCTGTCGGGCCCTGTCGGGCCCTGTCGGGCTCTGTCGGGCTCTGTCGGGCTCTGTCGGGCCCTGTCGGGCTCTGTCGGGCTCTACTGGGCTCTGTCGGGCCCTGTCGGGCTCTGTCGGGCTCTGTCGGGCTCTGTCGGGCTCTACTGGGCTCTGTCGGGCTCTGTCGGGCTCTGTCGGGCTCTGTCGGGCTCTACTGGGCTCTACTGGGCTCTGTCGGGCTCTGTCGGGTTCTGTCGGGCTCTGTCGGGCTCTGTCGGGCTCTGTCGGGCCCTGTCGGGCTCTGTCGGGCTACGTCAGGCTCTGTCGGGCTCTGTCGGGCTCTGTCGGGCTCTACTGGGCCCTGTCGGGCTCTGTCGGGCTCTGTCGGGCCCTGTCGGTCCCTGTCGGGCTACGTCAGGCTCTGTCGGGCTCTGTCGGGCTCTGTCGGGCCCTGTCGGGCCCTGTCGGGCCCTGTCGGGCCCTGTCGGGCTCTGTCGGGCTCTGTCGGGCCCTGTCGGGCTCTGTCGGACTCTGTCGGGCTCTGTCGGGCTCTCCTGGGCCCTGTCGGGCCCTGTCGGGCCCGGTCGGGCTCTGTCGGGCTCTGTCGGGCTCTGTCGGGCTCTACTGGGCCCTGTCGGGCCCTGTCGGGCTCTGTCGGGCTCTGTCGGGCCCTGTCGGGCCCTGTCGGGCTCTGTCGGGCTCTGTCGGGCTCTACTGGGCCCTGTCGGGCCCTGTCGGGCTCTGTCGGGCTCTGTCGGGCCCTGTCGGGCTCTGTCGGGCTCTGTCGGGCCCTGTCGGGCTCTGTCGGGCTCTACTGGGCCCTGTCGGGCTCTGTCGGGCCCTGTCGGGCTCTGTCGGGCTCTGTCGGGCTCTGTCGGGCTCTGTCGGGCTCTACTGGGCCCTGTCGGGCTCTGTCGGGCCCTGTCGGGCTCTGTCGGGCTCTGTCGGGCTCTGTCGGGCTCTGTCGGGCTCTACTGGGCCCTGTCGGGCCCTGTCGGGCCCTGTCGGGCTCTGTCGGGCTCTGTCGGGCTCTACTGGGCTCTGTCGGGCCCTGTCGGGCCCTGTCGGGCTCTGTCGGGCTCTGTCGGGCCCTGTCGGGCCCTGTCGGGCTCTGTCGGGCTCTGTCGGGCTCTACTGGGCCCTGTCGGGCTCTGTCGGGCTCTGTCGGGCCCTGTCGGGCTCTGTCGGGCTCTGTCGGGACCTGTCGGGCTCTGTCGGGCCCTGTCGGGCCCTGTCGGGCTCTGTCGGGCTCTGTCGGGCTCTGTCGGGCTCTGTCGGGCTCTGTCGGGCCCTGTCGGGCCCTGTCGGGCTCTGTCAGGCTCTGTCGGGCTCTGTCGGGCTCTACTGGGCCCTTTCGGGCCCTGTCGGGCCCTGTCGGGCTCTACTGGGCTCTACTGGGCTCTGTCGGGCTCTTTCGGGCTCTACTGGGCCCTGTCGGGCCCTGTCGGGCTCTGTCGGGCCCTGTCGGGCCCTGTCGGGCTCTGTCGGGCTCTGTCGGGCCCTGTCGGGCTCTGTCGGGCTCTGTCGGGCTCTGTCGGGCTCTACTGGGCTCTACTGGGCTCTGTCGGGCTCTGTCGGGCTCTACTGGGCCCTGTCGGGCCCTGTCGGGCCCTGTCGGGCTCTGTCGGGCTCTACTGGGCTCTGTCGGGCTCTACTGGGCTCTGTCAGGCTCTGTCGGGCTCTGTCGGGCTCTGTCGGGCTCTACTGGGCTCTACTGGGCTCTGTCGGGCTCTGTCGGGCCCTGTCGGGCTCTGTCGGGCTCTGTCGGGCTCTGTCGGGCTCTACTGGGCTCTGTCGGGCTCTGTCGGGCTCTGTCGGGCTCTGTCGGGCTCTACTGGGCTCTGTCGGGCTCTGTCGGGCCCTGTCGGGCTCTGTCGGGCTCTGTCGGGCCCTGTCGGGCTCTGTCGGGCTCTACTGGGCGCTGTCGGGCCCTGTCGGGCTCTGTCGGGCCCTGTCGGGCTCTGTCGGGCTCTGTCGGGCTCTACTGGGCTCTGTCGGGCTCTGTCGGGCTCTGTCGGGCTCTACTGGGCCCTGTCGGGCTCTGTCGGGCTCTGTCGGGCCCTGTCGGGCCCTGTCGGGCTCTGTCGGGCCCTGTCGGGCCCTGTCGGGCTCTGTCGGGCTCTGTCGGGCCCTGTCGGGCTCTGTCGGGCTCTGTCGGGCTCTGTCAGGCTCTGTCGGGCTCTACTGGGCCCTGTCGGGCTCTGTCGGGCTCTGTCGGGCTCTGTCGGGCCCTGTCGGGCTCTGTCGGGCTCTGTCGGGCTCTACTGGGCCCTGTCGGGCGCTGTCGGGCTCTGTCGGGCACTGTCGGGCTCTGTCGGGCTCTGTCGGGCTCTGTCGGGCCTTCTCGGGATCTGTCGGGCTCTACTGGGCCCTGTCGGGCCCTGTCGGGCTCTGTCGGGCTCTGTCGGGCCCTGTCGGGCCCTGTCGGGCTCTGTCGGGCTCTGTCGGGCTCTACTGGGTCCTGTCGGACTCTGTCGGGCTCTGTCGGGCTCTGTCGGGCTCTGTCGGGCTCTGACGGGTTCTGTCGGGCTCTGTCGGGCTCTACTGGGCCCTGTCGGGCCCTGTCGGGCCCTGTCGGGCTCTGTCGGGCTCTGTCGGGCTCTGTCGGGCTCTACTGGGCTCTACTGGGCTCTGTCGGGCTCTGTCGGGTTCTGTCGGGCTCTGTCGGGCTCTGTCGGGCTCTGTCGGGCCCTGTCGGGCTCTGTCGGGCTCTGTCGTGCCCTGCCGGGCTCTGTCGGGCTCTGTCGGGCCCTGTCGGGCTCTGTCGGGCCCTGTCGGGCTCTGTCAGGCTCTGTCGGGCTCTGTCGGGCTCTGTCGGGCTCTACTGGGCTCTGTCGGGCCCTGTCGGGCTCTGTCGGGCCCTGTCGGGCTCTGTCGGGCTCTGTCGGGCTCTGTCGGGCTCTACTGGGCTCTGTCGGGCTCTGTTGGGCTCTGTCGGGCTCTGTCGGGCTCTACTGGGCCCTGTCGGGCTCTGTCGGGCTCTGTCGGGCCCTGTCGGGCTCTGTCGGGCCCTGTCGGGCCCTGTCGGGCTATGTCGGGCTCTGTCGGGCTCTGTCGGGCTCTACTGGGCCCTGTCGGGCTCTGTCGGGCTCTGTCGGGCTCTGTCGGGCCCTGTCGGGCTCTGTCGGGCTCTACTGGGCTCTGTCGGGCTCTGTCGGGCCCTGTCTGGCTCTGTCGGGCTCTGTCGGGCTCTGTCGTGCTCTACTGGGCCCTGTCGGCCGCTGTCGGGCTCTGTCGGGCTCTGTCGGGCCCTGTCGGGCTCTGTCGGGCTCTGTCGGGCTCTGTCGGGCTCTACTGGGCCCTGTCGGGTTCTGTCGGGCTCTGTCGGGCTCTGTCGGGCTCTACTGGGCCCTGTCGGGCCCTGTCGGGCTCTGTCGGGCTCTGTCGGGCCCTGTCGGGCTCTGTCGGGCTCTTTCGGGCTCTGTCGGGCTCTACTGGGCCCTGCCGGGCTCTGTCGGGCTCTGTCGGGCTCTGTCGGGCTCTGTCGGGCCCTGTCGGGCCCTGTCGGGCTCTGTCGGGCTCTGTCGGGCTCTGTCGGGCCCTGTCGGGCTCTGTCGGGCTCTACTGGGCTCTGTCGGGCCCTGTCGGGCTCTGTCGGGCTCTGTCGGGCTCTGTCGGGCTCTACTGGGCTCTGTCGGGCTCTGTCGGGCTCTGTCGGGCTCTGTCGGGCTCTACTGGGCTCTACTGGGCTCTGTCGGGCTCTGTCGGGTTCTGTCGGGCTCTGTCGGGCTCTGTCGGGCTCTGTCGGGCCCTGTCGGGCTCTGTCGGGCTACGTCAGGCTCTGTCGGGCTCTGTCGGGCTCTGTCGGGCTCTACTGGGCCCTGTCGGGCTCTGTCGGGCTCTGTCGGGCCCTGTCGGTCCCTGTCGGGCTACGTCAGGCTCTGTCGGGCTCTGTCGGGCTCTACTGGGCCCTGTCGGGCCCTGTCGGGCCCTGTCGGGCTCTACTGGGCTCTACTGGGCTCTGTCGGGCTCTGTCGGGCTCTAGTGGGCCCTGTCGGGCCCTGTCGGGCTCTGTCGGGCCCTGTCGGGCTCTGTCGGGCTCTGTCGGGCCCTGTCGGGCTCTGTCGGGCTCTGTCGGGCTCT
>NW_027017600.1:0-53769 GCF_036013445.1 Caloenas nicobarica
CCCTTCCCTTCCTTCCCTTCCCTTCCCTTCCCTTCCCTTCCCTTCCCTTCCCTCCCCTTCAGTTCCCTTCCCTTCCCTTCCCTTCCCTCACCTTCCCTTCCCTTCCCGCACATTCCTTTCTCTTCCCTTCACTTCCTGCACCTTCCCTTCCCTTCCCTTCCCTTCCCTTCCCTTCCCTTCCCTTCCCGCACCTTCCCTTCCCGCACCTTCCCGCACCTTCCCTTCCTATCACTTCGCTTCCCTTCCTTCACTTCCTTCAATTCTTCATCCGCACCTTCCCGCAACTTCCCGCAACTTCCCTTCCCGCACCTTCCCTTCCCGCACCTTCTCGCACATTCCCACACCTTCTCTTCTCTTCTTGTACCTTCTCTACCCTTCGTTCCCTTCACTTTCCTTCCCTTCCCTTCCTTTCCCTTCCCTTCACTTCCCTTCCCTTCCCGCACCTTCCCTTCCCTTCCCGCACCTTCCCTTCCCTTCCCGCACCTTCCCTTCCCTTCCCTTCCCGCACCTTCCATTCCGGCACCTTCCCTTTCCTTCCCTTCCCGCACCTTCCCTTCCCGCATCTTCCCTTCCCTTCCCTTCTTTTCCCTTTCCTTCCCTTCCCTTCCTTTCCCTTCCGTTCCCTTCCCTTCCCTTCCCTTCCCTTCCCTTCCCTTCCCTTCCCTTCCCTTCCCCTTCCCTTCCCTTCCCTTCCCTTCCTTCCCTTCCCTTCCCTTCCATTCCTTCCCTTCAATTTCCTTCCCTTCCCTTCCCGCACCTTCCATTCCCGCACCTTCCCTTTCCTTCCCTTCCCTTTCCTTCCCTTCCCGCACCTTTCCTTCCCTTCCCGCACCTTTCCTTCCATTCCCTTCTTTTCCCTTCCCTTCCCTTCCCTTTCCTTCCCTTCCCTTCCCTTCCCTTCCCTTCCCTTCCCTTCCCTTCCCTTCCCTTCCCTTCCCTTCCCTTCCCTTCCCTTCCCTTCCCTTCCTTCCTTCCCTTCCCTTCCCATCCCTTCCCTTCCCATCCCGTCCCTTCCCTCACCTTCCCTTCCCTTCCCTCCCCTTCAGTTCCCTTCCCTTCCCTTCCCTCACCTTCCCTTCACTTCCCGCACATTCCTTTCCCTTCCCTTCCCTTCCCTTCCCTTCCCTTCCCTTCCCTTCCCTTCCCTTCCCTTCCCTTCCCTTCCCTTCCCTTCCCCCTTCCCTTCCCTTCCCTTCCCTTCCCTTCAATTCCCGCACCTTCCCGCAACTTCCCGCAACTTCCCTTCCCGCACCTTCCCTTCCCGCACCTTCCCGCACATTCCCACACCTTCTCTTCCCTTCTTGTACCTTCTCTACCCTTCGTTCCCTTCACTTTCCTTCCCTTCCCTGCCTTTCCCTTCCCTTCCCTTCCTGCACCTTCCTTCCTTCCCTTCCCTTCCCTTCCCCTTCCCTTCCCTTCCCTTCCCTTCCCTTCCCTTCGCTTCCCTTCCCTTCCCTTCCCTTCCCTTCCCTTCCCTTCAATTCCCGCACCTTCCCGCAACTTCCCGCAACTTCCCTCCCGCACCTTCCCTTCCCGCACCTTCCCGCACATTCCACACCTTCTCTTCCCTTCTTGTACCTTCTCTACCCTTCGTTCCCTTCACTTTCCTTCCCTTCCCTTCCTTTCCCTTCCCTTCCCTTCCTGCACCTTCCCTTCCCTTCCCTTCCCTTCCCTTCCCTTCCCTTCCCTTCCCTTCCCTTCCCTTCCCTTCCCTTCCCTTCCCTTCCCTTCGCTTCCCTTCCCTTCCCTTCCCTTCCCTTCCCTTCCCTTCCCTTCCCTTCAATTCCCGCACCTTCCCGCAACTTCCCGCAACTTCCCTTCCCGCACCCTCCCTTCCCGCACCTTCCCGCACATTCCCACACCTTCTCTTCCCTTCTTGTACCTTCTCTACCCTTCATTCCCTTCACTTTCCTTCCCTTCCCTTCCTTTCCCTTCCCTTCCCTTCCCTTCCCTTCCCTTCCCTTCCCTTCCCTTCCCTTCCCTTCCCTTCCCTTCCCTTCCCTTCCCTTCCCTTCCCTTCCTTCCCTTCCCTTCCTTCCCTTCCCGCACCTTCCATTCCGGCACCTTCCCTTTCCTTCCCTTCCCGCACCTTCCCTTCCCGCATCTTCCCTTCCCTTCCCTTCTTTTCCCTTTTTTTCCCTTCCCTTCCTTTCCCTTCCCTTCCCTTCCCTTCCCTTCCTTCCCTTCCCTTCCCTTCCCTTCCCTTCCTTTCCCTTCACTTCCCTTCCCTTCCCTTCCCTTCAATTCCCTTCCCTTCCCTTCCCGCAACTTCCATTCCCGCACCTTCCCTTTCCTTCCCTTCCCTTTCCTTCCCCTTCCCGCACCTTCCCTTCCCTTCCCTTCTTTTCCCTTCCCTTCCCTTCCCTCTCGTCCCCTTCCTTCCCTTCCCTTCCCTTCCCTTCCCTTCCCTTCCCTTCCCTTCCTTCCCTTCAATTCCCTTCCCTTCCCTTCCCGCACCTTCCATTCCCGCACCTTCCCTTTCCTTCCCTTCCCTTTCCTTCCCTTCCCGCACCTTCCCTTCCCTTCCCTTCTTTTCCCTCCCTTCCCTTCCCTTCCCTTCCCTTCCCTTCCCTTCCCTTCCCTTCCCTTCCCTTCCCTTCCCTTCCCTTCCCTTCCCTTCCCTTCCCTTCCCTTCCCTTCCCTTCCCTTCTCTTCCCTTCCCTTCCCTTCCTGCACCTTCCCTTCCTGCACCTTCCCTTCCCATACCTTCCCTTCCCTTCCATTCCCTTCCCATCCCTTCCCTTCCATCACCTTCCTTCCCTTCCCGCACCTTCCCTTCGCTTCCCGCATCTTCCCTTCCCTTCCCTTCCCTTCCCTTCCCTTCCCTTCCCTTCCCTTCCCTTCCCTTCCCTTCCCTTCCCTTCCCTTCCCTTCCATTCCCTTCCCTTCCATTCCATTCCCGCACCTTCCCTTTCATTCCCTTCCCGCACCTTCCCTTCCCTTCCCGCACCTTCCCTTCCCTTCCTGCACCTTCCCTTCCCTTCCCTTCCCTTCCCGCAGCTTCCCTTCCCGCACCTTGCGGAACCTTCCCTTCCCGCACCTTCCCTTCCCTACCCGCACCTTCCCTTCCAGCACCTTCTCTTCCAGCACCGTCCCTTCCCTTCCCCACCTTCCCTCCCTTCCCTTCCCTTCCCTTCCTTTCCCTTCCCTGCCCTTCCCTTCCCTTCCCTTCCCTTCCCTTCCCTTCCCTTCCCTTCCCTTCCCTTCCCTTCCCTTCCCTTCCCTTCCCTTCCCTTCCTGCACCTTCCCTTCCCTTCCCTTCCCTTCCCTTCCCTTCCCTTCCCTTCCCTTCAATTCCCTTCCCTTCCCTTCCCGCACCTTCCATTCCCGCACCTTCCATTCCCGCACCTTCCCTTTCCTTCCCTTCCCTTTCCTTCCCTTCCCGCACCTTCCCTTCCCTTCCCTTCTTTTCCCTTCCCTTCCCTTCCCCTCCCGTCCCTTCCCTTCCTTTCCCTTCCCTTCCCTTCCTTTCCCATCCCTTCCTTTCTCATCCCGTCCCTTCCTCACCTTCCCTTCCCTTCCCTCCCCTTCAGTTCCCTTCCCTTCCCTTCCCTCACCTTCCCTTCACTTCCCGCACATTGCTTTCCCTTCCCTTCCCTTCCTGCACCTTCGCTTCCCTTCCCTTCCCTTCCCTTCCCTTCCCTTCCCTTCCCTTCCCTTCCCTTCCCTTCCCTTCCCTTCCCTTCCCTTCCCTTCCCTTCCCTTCCCTTCCCTTCCCTTCCCTTCCCTTCCCTTCAATTCCTGCACCTTCCCGCAACTTCCCGCAACTTCCCTTCCCGCACCTTCCCTTCCCGCACCTTCCCGCACATTCCCACACCTTCCCTTCCCTTCCATTCTCTTCCGTTCCCTTCCCTTCCCTTCCCTTCCCTTCCCTTCCCTTCCCGCACCTTCCATTCCGGCACCTTCCCTTTCCTTCCCTTCCCGCACCTTCCCTTCCCGCATCTTCCCTTCCCTTCCCTTCTTTTCCCTTTGTTCCCTTCCCTTCCCTTCCCTTCCCTTCCCTTCCTGCACCTTTCATTCCCGCACCTTCCCTTTCCTTCCCTTCCCTTCCCGCACCTTCCCTTCCCGCACCTTCCCGCACCTTCCCTTCCCGCACCTTCCCTTCCCGCACCTTCCCTTCCCTTCCCGCACCTTCCCTTCCCTTCCCGCACCTTCTATTCCCGCACCTTCCCTTCTCTTCCCTTCCCGCACCTTCTCTTCCCTTCCCTTTCCTTCCCTTCCCTTCCCTTCCCTTCTTTTCCCTTCCCTTCCCTTCCCGCACCTTCTCTTCCCCTTCCCTTCCCTTCCCGCACCTAAACTTCCCGCACCTTCCCTTCACTTCCCGCACCTTCCCTTCCCTTTCCTTCCCTTCCCTTCCCTTCCCGCAGCTTCCCTTCCCGCACCTTGCGGCACCTTCCCTTCCCGCACCTTCCCTTCCCTACCCGCACCTTCCCTTCCAGCACCGTCCCTTCCAGCACCGTCCCTTCCCTTCCCTTCCCTTCCCTTCCCTTCCCTTGTCTTCCTTCCCTTCACTTCCCTTCCCTTCACTTCCCTTCCCTTCCCTTCCCTTCCCTTCCCTTCCCATCCCGTCCCTTCCCTCACCTTCCCTTCCCTTCCCTCCCCTTCAGTTCCCTTCCCTTCCCTTCCTTTCCCTCACCTTCCCTTCCCTTCCCGCACATTCCTTTCTCTTCCCTTCACTTCCTGCACCTTCCCTTCCCTTCCCTTCCCTTCCCTTCCCTTCCCTTCCCTTCCCGCACCTTCCCTTCCCGCACCTTCCCTTCCCTTCCCTTCCTATCACTTCGCTTCCCTTCCCTTCCCTTCCCTTCAATTCCCGCACCTTCCCGCAACTTCCGCAACTTCCCTTCCCGCACCTTCCCTTCCCGCACCTTCCCGCACATTCCCACACCTTCTCTTCTCTTCTTGTACCTTCTCTACCCTTCGTTCCCTTCACTTTCCTTCCCTTCCCTTCCTTTCCCTTCCCTTCCCTTCCCTTCCCTTCCCTTCCCGCACCTTCCCTTCCCTTCCGCACCTTCCCTTCCCTTCCCGCACCTTCCCTTCCCTTCCCGCACCTTCCCTTCCCTTCCTTCCCGCACCTTCCATTCCGGCACCTTCCCTTTCCTTCCCTTCCCGCACCTTCCCTTCCCGCATCTTCCCTTCCCTTCCCTTCTTTTCCCTTTCCTTCCCTTCCCTTCCTTTCCCTTCCGTTCCCTTCCCTTCCCTTCCCTTCCCTTCCCTTCCCTTCCCTTCCCTTCCATTACCTTCCCTTCCCTTCAATTTCCTTCCCTTCCCTTCCCGCACCTTCCATTCCCGCACCTTCCCTTTCCTTCCCTTCCCTTTCCTTCCCTTCCCGCACCTTTCCTTCCCTTCCCGCACCTTTCCTTCCCTTCCCTTCTTTTCCCTTCCCTTCCCTTCCCCTCCCGTCCTTCCCTTCCCTTCCCTTCCCTTCCCTTCCCTTCCCTTCCCTTCCCTTCCCATCCCTTCCCTTCCCATCCCGTCCCTTCCCTCACCTTCCCTTCCCTTCCCTCCCCTTCAGTTCCCTTCCCTTCCCTTCCCTCACCTTCCCTTCACTTCCCGCACATTCCTTTCCCTTCCCTTCCCTTCCCTTCCCTTCCCTTCCCTTCCCTTCCCTTCCCTTCCCTTCCCTTCCCTTCCCTTCCCTTCCCTTCCCTTCCCTTCCCTTCCCTTCAATTCCCGCACCTTCCCGCAACTTCCCGCAACTTCCCATCCCGCACCTTCCCTTCCCGCACCTTCCCGCACATTCCCACACCTTCTCTTCCCTTCTTGTACCTTCTCTACCCTTCGTTCCCTTCACTTTCCTTCCCTTCCCTTCCTTTCCTTCCCTTCCCTTCCCTTCCCTTCCCTTCCCTTCCCTTCCCTTCCCTTCCCTTCCCTTCCCTTCCCTTCCCTTCCCTTCCCTTCCCGCACCTTCCATTCCGGCACCTTCCCTTTCCTTCCCTTCCCGCACCTTCCCTTCCCGCATCTTCCCTTCCCTTCCCTTCTTTTCCCTTTCCTTCCCTTCCCTTCCTTTCCCTTCCCTTCCCTTCCCTTCCCTTCCCTTCCCTTCCCTTCCCTTCCCTTCCCTTCCCTTCCCTTCCCTTCCCTTCCCTTCCCTTCCTTTCCCTTCACTTCCCTTCCCTTCCCTTCCCTTCAATTCCCTTCCCTTCCCTTCCCGCAACTTCCATTCCCGCACCTTCCCTTTCCTTCCCTTCCCTTTCCTTCCCTTCCCTTTCCTTCCCTTCCCTTCCCTTCCCTTCCCTTCCCTTCCCTTCCCTTCCCTTCCCTTCCCTTCCCTTCCCTTCCCTTCCCTTCCCTTCCCTTCCCTTCCCTTCCCTTCCCTTCCCTTCCCTTCCCTTCCCTTCCTTCCTTCCCTTCCCTTCCCTTCCCTTCCCTTCCCTTCCCTTCAATTCCCTTCCCTTCCCTTCCCGCACCTTCCCTTCCCGCACCTTCCCTTCCCTTCCCTTCTTTTCCCTCCCTTCCCTTCCCTTCCCTTCCCGTCCCTTCCGTTCCCTTCCCTTCCCTTCCCTTCCCTTCCCTTCCCTTCCCTTCCCTTCCCTTCCCTTCCCTTCCCCTTCCTTCCCTTCCCTTCCCTTCCCTTCCTGCACCTTCCCTTCCCATACCTTCCCTTCTCTTCCATTCCCTTCCCATCCCTTCCCTTCCCTCACCTTCCCTTCCCTTCCCGCACCTTCCCTTCGCTTCCCGCATCTTCCCTTCCCTTCCCTTCCCTTCCCTTCCCTTCCCTTCCCTTCCCTTCCATTCCCTTCCCTTCCATTCCATTCCCGCACCTTCCCTTTCATTCCCTTCCCGCACCTTCCCTTCCCTTCCCGCACCTTCCCTTCCCTTCCTGCACCTTCCCTTCCCTTCCCTTCCCTTCCCGCAGCTTCCCTTCCCGCACCTTGCGGAACCTTCCCTTCCCGCACCTTCCCTTCCCTACCCGCACCTTCCCTTCCAGCACCTTCTCTTCCAGCACCGTCCTTCCTTCCCCACCTTCCCTTCCCTTCCCTTCCCTTCCCTTCCCTTCCTTTCCCTTCCCTGCCCTTCCCTTCCCTTCCCTTCCTTCCCTTCCCTTCCCTTCCCTTCCCTTCCCTTCCCTTCCCTTCCCTTCCCTTCCCTTCCCTTCCCTTCCCTTCCCTTCCCTTCCCTTCCCTTCCCTTCCCTTCCCTTCCCTTCCCTTCCCTTCCCTTCCTGCACCTTCCCTTCCCTTCCCTTCCCGCACCTTCCCTTCCCTTCCCTTCCCTTCCCTTCCCTTCCTTCCCTTCCTTCCCTTCCCTTCCCTTCCCTTCCCTTCCCTTCCTTCCCTTCCCTTCCGTTCCCTTCAATTCCCTTCCCTTCCCTTCCCGCACCTTCCATTCCCGCACCTTCCATTCCCGCACCTTCCCTTTCCTTCCCTTCCCTTTCCTTCCCTTCCCGCACATTCCCTTCCCTTCCCTTCTTTTCCCTTCCCTTCCCTTCCCCTCCCGTCCCTTCCCTTCCTTTCCCTTCCCTTCCTTCCTTTCCCATCCCTTCCTTTCTCATCCCGTCCCTTCCCTCACCTTCCCTTCCCTTCCCTCCCCTTCAGTTCCCTTCCCTTCCCTTCCCTCACCTTCCCTTCACTTCCCGCACATTGCTTTCCCTTCCCTTCCCTTCCTGCACCTTCGCTTCCCTTCCCTTCCCTTCCCTTCCCTTCCCTTCCCTTCCCTTCCCTTCCTTCCCTTCCTTCCCTTCCTTCCCTTCCCTTCCCTTCCCTTCAATTCCTGCACCTTCCCGCAACTTCCCGCAACTTCCCTTCCCGCACCTTCCCTTCCCGCACCTTCCCGCACATTCCCACACCTTCCCTTCCCTTCCCTTCCCTTCTCTTCCCTTCCCTTCCCTTCCCTTCCCTTCCCTTCCCTTCCCTTCCCTTCCCTTCTCTTCCCTTCCCTTCCCTTCCCTTCCCTTCCCACACCTTCCCCTTCCCTTCCCTTCCCTTCCCGCACCGTCACTTCCCTTCCCCTTCCCTTCCCGCACATTCCCTTCCCTTCCCTTCCCGCACATTCACTTCCCTTCCCCTCCATTCCCTTCCCTTCCTTCCCTTCCCGCACCTTCCCTTCCCTTCCCTTCCCTTCCCTTCCCTTCACTTCCCGCACCTTCCCGCACCTTCCTTCCTGCACCTTCCCTTCCCGGACATTCCCTTCCTTTCCCGTAACTTCCCTTCCCTTGCTGCACCTTCCCTTCCCTTCCCTTCCCTTCCCTTCCCCTCCCTTCCCTTCCCTTCCCTTCCATTCCCTTCCCTTCCCTTCCCTTCCCTTCCCTTCCCTTCCCTTCCCTTCCCTTCCCTTCCCGCACCTTCTCTTCCCTTCCCTTCCCTTCCCACACATTGCCTTCCCTTCCTTTCCCGCACCTAACCTTCCCGCACCTTCCCTTCCCTTCCCGCACCTTCCCTTCCCTTCCCTTCCTTCCCTTTCCTTCCCTTCCCTTCCCTTCCCTTCCCGCACCTTCCTTCCCGCACCTTCCCTTCCCTTCCCTTCCCTTCCCTTCCCGCAGCTTCCCTTCCCCCACCTTGCGGCACCTTCCCTTCCCGCACCTTCCCTTCCCTACCCGCACCTTCCCTTCCAGCACCGTCCCTTCCAGTACCGTCCCTTCCCTTCCCTTCCCTTCCCTTCCCTTCCCTTCCCTTCCCTTCCCTTCCCTTCCCTTCCCTTCCCTTCCTTTCCCTTCCCTTCCCTCCCTTCCCTTCCCTTCCCTTTCCTTCCCTTCCCTTCCCATCCGTCCCTTCCCTCACATTCCCTTCCCTTCCCTCCCTTCAGTTCCCTTCCCTTCCCTTCCTCACCTTCCTTCACTTCCCGCACATTCCTTTCCCTTCCTTCCCTTCCTGCACCTTCCCTTCGCTTCCCTTCCCTTCCCTTCCCTTCCTATCCCTTCCCTTCAATTTCCTTCCCTTCCCTTCCCTTCAATTCCCGCACCTTCCTGCAACTTCCCGCAACTTCCCTTCCCGCACCTTCCCTTCCCGCACCTTCCCGCACATTCCCACACCTTCTCTTCCCTTCTTGTACCTTCTCTACCCTTCGTTCCCTTCACTTTCCTTCCCTTCCCTTCCTTTCCCTCCCTTCCTTCCCTTCCCTTCCCTTCCCTTCCCTTCCCTTCCCTTCCCTTCCCTTCCCTTCCCTTCCCTTCCCTTCCCTTCCCTTCCCTTCCCTTTCCTCCCTTCCCTTCCTTTCCCTTCCCTTCCCTTCCCTTCCTTCCCTTCCCCTTCCCTTCCCTTCCTTCCCTTCCCTTCCCTTCCCGCACCTTACCTTCCCTTCCCTTCCCGCACCTTCCATTCCGGCACCTTCCCTTTCCTTCCCTTCCCGCACCTTCCCTTTCCGCATCTTCCCTTCCCTTCCCTTCTTTTCCCTTCCTTCCCTTCCCTTCCTTTCCCTTCCCTACCCTTCCCTTCCCTTCCCTTCCCTTCCCTTCCCTTCCCTTCCCTTCCCTTACCTTCCCTTCCCTTCCCTTCCCTTCCCTTCCCTTCCCTTCCCTTCCCTTCCCTTCCTTTCCCTTCCCTTCCCTTCCCTTCCCTTCTCTTCCCTTCAATTCCCTTCCCTTCCCTTCCGCACCTTTCATTCCCGCACATTCCCTTTACTTCCCTTCCCTTTCCTTCCCTTCCCGCACCTTCCCTTCCCTTCCCTTCTTTTCCCTTCACTTCCCTTCCCCTCCCTTCCCTTCCCTTCCCCTTCCATTCCCTTCCCATCCCTTCCCTTCCCTTCCCTTCCCTTCCCTTCCCTTCCCTTCCCTTCCCTTCCCTTCCCTTCCCTTCCCTTCCCTTCCCTTCCCTTCCCTTCCTTCCCTTCCCTTCCTTCCCTTCCCCTTCCCTTCCCTTCCCTTCTCTTCCTTCCCTTCCCTTCCCTTCCCTTCAATTTCCTTCCATTCCCTTCCCGCATCTTCCATTCCCGGACCTTCCCTTTCCTTCCCTTCCCTTTCCTTCCCTTCCCTCACCTTCCCTTCACTTCCCGCACATTCCTTTCCCTTCCCTTCCATTCCTGCACCTTCCCTTCCCTTCCCTTCCTTCCCCTTCGCTTCCCTTCCCTTCCCTTCCCTTCAATTCCCGCACCTTCCCGCAACTTCCCGCAACTTCCTTCCCGCACCTTCCCTTCCCGCACCTTCCCGCACATTCCCACACCTTCTCTTCCCTTCTTGTACCTTCTCTACCCTTCGTTCCCTTCACTTTCCTTCCCTTCCCTTCTTTTCCCTTCCCTTCCCTTCCTGCACCTTCCCTTCCCTTCCCTTCCCTTCCCTTCCCTTCCCTTCCCTTCCCTTCCCTTCCCTTCCCTTCCCTTCCCTTCGCTTTCCTTCCCTTCCCTTCCCTTCCCTTCCCTTCCCGCACCTTCCCGCACATTCCCACACCTTCTCTTCCCTTCTTGTACCTTCTCTACCCTTCGTTCCCTTCACTTTCCTTCCCTTCCCTTCCTTTCCCTTCCCTTCCCTTCCCTTCCCTTCCCTTCCCTTCCCTTCCCTTCCCTTCCCTTCCCTTCCCTTCCCTTCCTTCCCTTCCCTTCCCTTCCTTCCCTTCCCTTCCCTTCCCTTCCCTTCCCTTCCCGCACCTTCCATTCTGGCACCTTCCCTTTCCTTCCCTTCCCGCACCTTCCCTTCCCGCATCTTCCCTTCCCTTCCCTTCTTTTCCCTTTCCTTCCCTTCCCTTCCTTTCCCTTCCCTTCCCTTCCCTTCCCTTCCCTTCCCTTCCCTTCCCTTCCTTTCCCTTCCCTTCCCGCACCTTCCATTCCCGCACCTTCCCTTTCCTTCCCTTCCCTTTCCTTCCCTTCCCGCACCTTCCCTTCCCTTCCCTTCCCTTCCCCTCCCGTCCCTTCCCTTCCCTTCCCTTCCCTTCCCTTCCCTTCCCTTCCCCTTCCTTCCCTTCCCTTCCCTTCCCTTCCCTTCCCTTCAATTCCTTCCCTTCCCTTCCCGCACCTTCCATTCCCGCACCTTCCCTTTCCTTCCCTTCCCTTTCCTTCCCTTCCCGCACCTTCCCTTCCCTTCCCTTCTTTTCCTCCCTTCCCTTCCCTTCCCCTTCCCTTCCCTTCCCTTCCTTCCCTTTCCCTTCCCTTCCCTTCCCTTCCTTCCCTTCCCTTCCCTCTCCCTTCAATTCCCGCACATTCCCTTCCCTTCCCTTCCTGCACCTTCCCTTCCCTTCCCATACCTTCCCTTCCCTTCCATTCCCTTCCCATCCCTTCCCTTCCCTCACCTTCCCTTCCCTTCCCGCACCTTCCCTTCGCTTCCCGCATCTTCCCTTCCCTTCCCTTCCCTTCCCTTCCCTTCCCTTCCCTTCCCTTCCCTTCCCTTCCCTTCCCTTCCCTTCCCTTCCCTTCCTTCCCTTCCCTTCCCTTCCCTTCCCTTCCCTTCCCTTCCCTTCCCTCCCCTTCCCTTCCCTTCCCTTCCATTCCCTTCCCTTCCCTTCACTTCCCGCACCTTCCCTTCCCTTCCCGCACCTTCCCTTTCATTCCGCACCTTCCCTTCCCTTCCCTTCCCTTCCCGCATCTTCCCTTCCCGCACCTTGCGGAACCTTCCCTTCCCGCACCTTCCCTTCCCTACCCGCACCTTCCCTTCCAGCACCTTCCCTTCCAGTACCGTCCCTTCCCTTCCCCACCTTCCCTTCCCTTCCCTTTCCTTCCCTTCCCTTCCCTTCCCTTCCCTTCCCTTCCCTTCCCTTCCCTTCCCTTCCCTTCCCTTCCCTTCCCTTCCCTTACCTTCCCATCCCTTTCCTTCCCTTCCCTTCCCTTCCCTTCCCTTCCCATCCCTTCCCTTCCCATCCCGTCCCTTCCCTCAGCTTCCCTTCCCTTCCCTTCCCTTCCCTTCCCTTCCTTCCCTTCCTTCCCTTCCCTTCCCTTCCTTCCCTTCCCTTCCCTTCCCTTCCCTTTCCTTCCCTTCCCTCCCTTCCCTTCCCTTCCCTTCCTGCACCTTCCCTTCCCTTCCCGCACCTTCCCTTTCCTTCCCTTCCCTTCCCTTCCCTTCCCTTCCCTTCCCTTCCCTCCCTTCCCTTCCCTTCCTTTCCCTTCCCTTCCCTTCCCTTCCCTTCCCTTCCCTTCCTATCCCTTCCCTTCAATTTCCTTCCCTTCCCTTCCCTTCAATTCCCGCACCTTCCCGCAAATTCCCGCAACTTCCCTTCCCGCACCTTCCCTTCCCGCACCTTCCCGCACATTCCCACACCTTCTCTTCCCTTCTTGTAACTTCTCTACCCTTCGTTCCCCTTCACTTTCCTTCCCTTCCCTTCCTTTCCCTTCCCTTCCCTTCCCTTGCCTTCCCTTCCCTTCCCTTCCCTTCCCTTCCCTTCCCTTCCCTTCCCTTCCCTTCCCTTCCCTTCCCTTCCCTTCCCGCACCTTCCCGCACCTTCCCGCACCTTCCCGCACCTTCCCTTCCCTTCCCGCACCTCCATTCCGGCACCTTCCCTTTCCTTCCCTTCCCGCACCTTCCCTTCCCGCATCTTCCCTTCCCTTCCCTTCTTTTTCCTTTCCTTCCCTTCCCTTCCTTTCCCTTCCCTTCCCTTCCCTTCCCTTCCCTTCCCTTCCCTTCCCTTCCCTTCCCTTCCCTTCCTTTCCCTTCCCTTCCCTTCCCTTCCCTTTTCTTCCCTTCAATTCACTTCCCTTCCCTTCCCGCACCTTTCATTCCCGCACCTTCCCTTTCCTTCCCTTCCCTTTCCTTCCCTTCCCGCACCTTCCCTTCCCTTCCCTTCTTTTCCCATCCCTTCCCTTCCCCTCCCGTCCTTCCCTTCCCTTCCCTTCCTTCCGCACCTTCCCTTCCCGCACCTTCCCTTCCCGCACCTTCCCTTCCCTTCCCTTCCCGCACCTTTCCTTCCCGCACCTTCCCTTCCCTTCCCTTCCCGCACCTTCTCTTCCCTTCCCTTCCCTTTCCACACATTCCCTTCCCTTCCCTTCCCGCACCTAACCTTCCCGCACCTTCCCTTCCCTTCCCTTCCCTTTCCTTCCCTTTCCTTCCCTTCCCTTCCCTTTCCTTCCCTTCCCTTCCCTTCCCTTCCCTTCCCTTCCCTTCCTTCCCTTCCCTTCCCTTCCCTTCCCTTCCCTTCCCTTCCCTTCCCTTCCCTTCCTCCCTTCCCTTCCCTTCCCTTCCCTTCCCTTCCCTTCCCTTCCCTTTCCTTCCCTTCCCCTCCCTTCCCTTCCCTTCCCTTCCTGCACCTTCCCTTCCCTTCCCGCACCTTCCCTTCCCTTCCCTTCCCTTCCCGCACCTTCCCTTCCCTTCCCTTCCCGCACCTTCCCTTCCATTCCCTTCCCCTTCCCTTCCCTTCCCTTCCCTTCCCTTCCCTTCCCTTCCCTTCCCTTCCCTTCCCTTCCCCGTCCCTTCCCTTCCCTTCCATTCTCTTCCCTTCCCTCCCCTTCCCTTCCCTTCCCTTCCATTCCCTTCCCTTCCCTTCCCTTCCCGCACCTTCCCTTCCCTTCCCGCACCTTCCCTTTCATTCCCGCACCTTCCCTTCCCTTCCCTTCCCGCATCTTTCCTTCCCGCACCTTGCGGAACCTTCCCTTCCGCACCTTCCCTTCCCTACCCGCACCTTCCCTTCCTGCACCTTCCCTTCCAGCACCGTCCCTTCCCTTCCCCACCTTCCCTTCCCTTCCCTTCCCTTCCCTTCCCTTCCCTTCCCTTCCCTTCCCTTCCCTTCCCTTCCCTTCCCTTCCCTTCCCTTCCCTTCCCTTCCCTTCCCTTCCCTTCCTTCCCATCCCTTCCCTTCCCTTCCCTCCTTCCCTTCCCTTCCCTTCCCATCCCGTCCCTTCCCTCAGCTTGCCTTCCCTTCCCTTCCCTTCCCTTCCCTTCCCTTCCCTTCCCTTCCCTTCCCTTCCCTTCCCTTCCTTCCTTCCTTCCCTTCCCTTCCCTTCCCCGCACCTTCCCTTCCCTTCCCTTCCCGCACCTTCCCTTCCCTTCCCTTCCTGCACCGTCACTTCCCTTCCCTTCCTTCCGCACATTCCCTTCCCTTCCCTTCCCGCAACTTCACTTCCCTTCCCCTCCATTCCCTTCCCTTCCCTTCCCTTCCTTCCCGCACCTTCCTTCCCTCCTTCCCTTCCCTTCCCTTCCCTTCCCTTCCCTTCCCTTCCCTTCCCCTTCCCTTCCCTTCCCTTCCATTCCCTTCCCTTCCCTTCCCGCACCTTCTCTTCCCTTCCCTTCCCTTCCCACACATTACCTTGCCTTCCCTTCCCGCACCTAACCTTCCCGCACCTTCCCTTCCCTTCCCTTTCCCTTCCTTCCCTTCCCTTCCCGCACCTTCCCTTCCCGCACCTTCCCTTCCCTTCCCTTCCCTTCCTGCAGCTTCCCTTCCCGCACCTTGCGGCACCTTCCCTTCCCGCACCTTCCCTTCCCTACCCGCACTTTCCCTTCCAGCACCGTCCCTTCCAGCACCGTCCCTTCCTGCACCTTCCCTTCCCTTCCCTTCCCTTCTCTTCCCTTCCCTTCACTTCCCTTCCCTTCACTTCCCTTCCCGCAACTTCCCTTCCCTTCCCATCCCGTCCCTTCCCTCACCTTCCCTTCCCTTCCCTCCCCTTCAGTTCCCTTCCCTTCCCTTCCCCTCCCTCACCTTCCCTTCACTTCCCTTCCCTTCCCTTCCCTTCAATTCCCGCACCTTCCCGCAACTTCCCGCAACTTCCCTTCCCGCACCTTCCCTTCCCGCACCTTCCCGCACATTCCCACACCTTCTCTTCCCTTCTTGTACCTTCTCTACCCTTCGTTCCCTTCACTTTCCATCCCTTCCCTTCCTTTCCCTTCCCTTCCTTTCCCTTCCCTTCCCTTCCCTTCCCTTCCCTTCCCTTCCCTTCCCTTCCCTTCCCTTCCCTTCCCTTCCCGCACCTTCCCTTCCCGCACCTTCCCTTCCCTTCCCTTCCCGCACCTTCCATTCCGGCACCTTCCCTTTCCTTCCCTTCCCGCACCTTCCCTTCCCGCATCTTTCCTTCCCTTCCCTTCTTTTCCCTTTCCTTCCCTTCCCTTCCTTTCCCTTCCCTTCCCTTCCTGCACCTTCCCTTCCCTTCCCTTCCTTCCTTCCCTTCCCTTCCCTTCAATTCCCGCACCTTCCCGCAACTTCCCGCAACTTCCCTTCCCGCACCTTCCCTTCCCGCACCTTCCCGCACATTCCCAAACCTTCTCTTCCCTTCTTGTACCTTCTCTACCCTTCGTTCCCTTCACTTTCCATCCCTTCCCTTCCTTTCCCTTCCCTTCCCTTCCCGCACCTTCCCTTCCCGCACCTTCCCTTCCCGCACCTTCCCTTCCCGCACCTTCCCGCACATTCCCACACCTTCTCTTCCCTTCTTGTACCTTCTCTACCCTTCGTTCCCTTCACTTTCCATCCCTTCCCTTCCTTTCCCTTCCCTTCCCTTCCCGCACCTTCCCTTCCCGCACCTTCCCTTCCCTTTCCTTCCCTTCCCGCACCTTCCCTTCCCGCATCTTTCCTTCCCTTCCCTTCTTTTCCTTTCCTTCCCTTCCCTTCCTTTCCCTTCCCTTCCCTTCCTGCACCTTCCCTTCCCTTCCCTTCCCTTCCCTTCCCTTCCCTTCCCTTCAATTCCCGCACCTTCCCGCAACTTCCCGCAACTTCCCTTCCCGCACCTTCCCTTCCCGCACCTTCCCGCACATTCCCACACCTTCTCTTCCCTTCTTGTACCTTCTCTACCCTTCGTTCCCTTCACTTTCCATCCCTTCCCTTCCTTTCCCTTCCCTTCCCTTCCCGCACCTTCCCTTCCCGCACCTTCCCTTCCCGCACCTTCCATTCCGGCACCTTCCCTTTCATTCCCTTCCCGCACCTTCCCTTCCCGCATCTTCCTTCCCTTCCCTTCTTTTCCCTTTCCTTCCCTTCCCTTCCTTTCCCTTCCCTTCCCTTCCTGCACCTTCCCTTCCCTTCCCTTCCCTTCCCTTCAATTCCCTTCCCTTCCCTTCCCGCACCTTCCCTTCCCGCACCTTCCCTTCCCTTCCCTTCCCGCACCTTCCCTTCCCGCACCTTCCCTTCCCTTCCCTTCCCGCACCTTCTTCCCTTCCCTTCCCTTCCCACACATTCCCTTCCCTTCCCTTCCCGCACCTAACCTTCCCGCACCTTCCCTTCCCTTCCCGCACCTTCCCTTCCCTTTCCTTCCCTTCCCTTTCCTTCCCTTCCCTTCCCTTCCCTTCCCTTCCCTTCCCTTCCCTTCCCTTCCCTTCCTTCCCTTCCCTTCCCTTCCCTTCCCTTCCCTTCCCTTTCCTTCCCTTCCCCTCCCTTCCCTTCCCTTCCCTTCCTGCACCTTCCCTTCCTGCACCTTCCCTTCCCTTCCCGCACCTTCCCTTCCCTTCCCTTCCCTTCCCGCACCTTCCCTTCCTTCCCTTCCCGCACCTTCCCTTCCATTCCCTTCCCTTCCCGCACCGTCACTTCCCTTCCCTTCCCTTCCCGCACATTCCCTTCCCTTCCCTTCCCGCACCTTCACTTCCCTTCCCCTCCATTCCCTTCACTTCCCTTCCCTTCCCGCACCTTCCCTTCCCTTCTGTTCCCTTCCCTTCCCGCACCTTCCCGCACCTTCCCGCACTTTCCCGCACCTTCCCTTCCCGCACCTTCCCTTCCCGCACCTTCCCTTCCCTTCCCGCACCTTCCTTCCCTTCCCGCACCTTCCCTTCCCTTCCCTTCCCTTCCCTTCCCGCACCTTCCCGCACCTTCCCTTCCCTACCCGCACCTTCCCTTCCAGCACCGTCCCTTCCAGCACCGTCCCTTCCCTTCCCTTCCCTTCCCTTCCCTTCCCTTCCCTTCCCTTCCCTTCCCTTCCCTTCACTTCACTTCCCTTCCCTTCACTTCCCTTCCCTTCCCTTCCCTTCCCTTCCCATCCCGTCCCTTCCCTCACCTTCCCTTCCCTTCCCTCCCCTTCAGTTCCCTTCCCTTCCCTTCCCCTCCCTCACCTTCCCTTCACTTCCCGCACATTCCTTTCCCTTCCCTTCCCTTCCTGCACCTTCCCTTCCTTCCCTTCCCTTCCCTTCCCTTCCCTTCCTATCCCTTCCCTTACGTTCCCTTCCCTTCCCTTCAATTCCCGCACCTTCCCGCAACTTCCCGCAACTTCCCTTCCCGCACCTTCCCTTCCCGCACCTTCCCGCACATTCCCACACCTTCTCTTCCCTTCTTGTACCTTCTCTACCCTTCATTGCCTTCACTTTCCATCCCTTCCCTTCCTTTCCCTTCCCTTCCCTTCCCTTCCCTTCCCTTCCCTTCCCTTCCCTTCCATTCCCTTCCCTTCTCTTCCCTTCCCTTCCCTTCCCTTCCCTTCCCTTCCCTTCCCTTCCCTTCCCTTCCCGCACCTTCCCGCACCTTCCTGCACCTTCCCTTCCCGCACCTTCCCTTCCCTTCCCTTCCCGCACCTTCCATTCCGGCACCTTCCATTTCCTTCTCTTCCCGCACCTTCCCTTCCCGCATCTTCCCTTCCCTTCCCTTCTTTTCCCTTTCCTTCCCTTCCCTTCCTTTCCCTTCCCTTCCCTTCCTCTACCTTCCCTTCCCTTCCCTTCCCTTCCCTTCCCTTCCCTTCCCTTCCCTTCCCTTCCCTTCCCTTCCCTTCAATTCCCTTCCCTTCCCTTCCCGCACCTTCCCTTCCCGCACCTTCCATTCCCGCACCTTCACTTCCCTTCCCGCACCTTCCCTTCCCGCACCTTCCCTTCCCTTCACTTCCCTTCCCGCACCTTCTCTTCCCTTCCCTTCCCTTCCCACACATTCCCTTCCCTTCCCTTCCCGCACCTAACCTTCCCGCACCTTCCCTTCCCTTCCGGCACCTTCCCTTCCCTTTCCTTCCCTTCCCTTTCCTTCCCTTCCCTTCCCTTCCCTTCCCGCACCTTCCCTTCCCGCACCTTCCCTTCCCGCACCTTCCCTTCCCGCAGCTTCCCTTCCCGCACCTTGCGGCACCTTCCCTTCCCACACCTTCCCTTCCCTACCCGCACCTTCCCTTCCAGCACCGTCCCTTCCAGCACCGTCCCTTCCCTTCCCTTCCCTTCCCTTCCCTTCCCTTCACTTCCCTTCCCTTCCCTTCCCTTCACTTCCCATCCTGTCCCTTCCCTCACCTTCCCTTCCCTTCCCTCCCCTTCAGTTCCCTTCCCTTCCCTTCCCTTCCCTTCCCTTCCCTCACATTCCCTTCACTTCCCGCACATTCCTTTCCCATCCCTTCCCTTCCCTACCCTTCCCTTCCCTTCCCTTCCCTTCCCTTCCCTTCCCTTCAATTCCCGCACCTTCCCGCAACTTCCCGCAACTTCCCTTCCCTTCCCTTCCCTTCCTGCACCTTCCCTTCCCTTCCCATACCTTCCCTTCCCTTCCATTCCCTTCCCATCCCTTCTCTTCCCTCACCTTCCCTTCCCTTCCCGCACCTTCCCTTCGCTTCCCGCATCTTCCCTTCCCTTCCCTTCCCTTCCCTTCCCTTCCTTTCCCTTCCCTTCCCTTCCTTTCCCTTCCCTTCCCTTCCCTTCCCTTCCCTTCCCTTCCCTTCCCTTCCCTTCCCTTCCCTTCCCTTCCCTTCCCTTCCCTTCCCTTCCCTTCCCTTCCCGCACCTTCCCTTCCCTTCCCATCTTTTCCCTTCCCGCACCTTCCCTTCCCTTCCCGCACCTTCCCTTCCCTTCCCGCACCTTCCCGCACCTTCCCTTTCCTTCCCTTCCCACACCTCCCTTCCCTTGTCGCACCTTCCCTTTCCTTCTCGAAACTTCCCTTCCCTTCCCTTCCCTTCCCGCATCTTCCCTTCCCGCACCTTCCCTTCCCTACCCGCACCTTCCCTTCCAGCACCTTCCCTTCCAGCACCTTTACTTCCCTTCCCCACCTCCCTTCCCTTCGCACACTTTCCCTTCCAGCACCTTCCCTTCCCTTCCCTTCCCTTCCCTTCCCTTCCCATCCCGTCCCTTCCCTCACCTTCCCTTCACTTCCCGCACCTTCACTTCGCTTCCCGCATCTTCCCTTCCCTTCCCTCCCCTTCCCTTCCCTTCCCTTCCCTTCCCTTCCCTTCCCTTCCCTTCCCTTCCCTTCCCTTCCCTTCCCTTCCCTTCCCTTCCCTTCCCTTCCCTTCCCTTCCCTTCCCTTCCCTTCCCTTCCCTTCCCGCCCATTCCCTTCCCGCACCTTCCATTCCTGCACCTTCCCTTCCCTTCCCTTCCCTTCCCTTCCCTTCAATTCCCGCACCTTCCCGCAACTTCCCGCAACTTCCCTTCCCGCACCTTCCCTTCCCGCACATTCCTGCACATTCCCAAACCTTCTCTTCCCTTCTTGTACCTTCCCTTCCCTTCGTTCCCCTCCCTTTCCTTCCCTTCCCTTCCTTTGTCTTCCCTTCTCTTCCCTTCCCTTTCCTTCCCTTCCCTTCTCGCACCTTCCCTTCCCTCACCTTCCCTTCCCGCACCTTCCCGCACATTCCCACACCTTCTCTTCCCTTCTTGTACCTTCCCTTCCTTCGTTCCCTTCCCTTCCCTTCGTTCCCTTCCCTTCCCTTCCCTTCCCTTCCCTTCCCTTCCCTTCCCTTCCCTTCCCTTCCCTTCCCTTCCCTTCCGTTCCCTTCCCTTCCCTTCCCTTCCCTTCCCTTCCCTTCCGTTCCCTTCCCTCCCCTTCCCTTCCCTTCCCTTCCCTTCCCTTCCCTTCCCTTCCCTTCCCTTCCCTCCTTCCCTTCCCTTCAATTCCCTTCCCTTCCCTTCCCGCACCTTCCATTCCCGCACCTTCCCTTTCCTTCCCTTCCCTTTCCTCCCCTTCCCGCACCTTCCCTTCCCTTCCCTTCTTTTCCCTTCCCTTCCCTTCCCCTCCCTTTCCTTCCCTTCCCTTCCCTTCCCTTCCCTTCCCTTCCCTTCCCGGAACATCCCTTCCCTTCCCTTCCCTTCCCTTCCCTTCCCTTCCCTTCCCTTCCCGCACCTTCCCTTCCCTTCCCATACCTTCACTTCCCTTCCATTCCCTTCCCATGCCTTCCCTTCCCTCACCTTCCCTTCCATTCCCGCACCTTCCCTTCGC
Organism: Caloenas nicobarica; assembly: GCF_036013445.1. Classification (NCBI taxonomy): domain Eukaryota; kingdom Metazoa; phylum Chordata; class Aves; order Columbiformes; family Columbidae; genus Caloenas; species Caloenas nicobarica. The sequence continues at coordinate 19,860 of NW_027017600.1, forward strand.
TTCCCGCATCTTCCCTTCCCTTCCCCTTCCCTTCCCTTCCCTTCCCTTCCCTTCCCTTCCCTTCCCTTCCCTTCCCTTCCCTTCCCTTCCCATCCCTTCCCTTCCCTTCCCTTCCCTTCCCTTCCCTTCCCTTCCCTTCCCTTCCCTTCCCTCCCCTTCCCTTCCCTTCCCTTCCCTTCCCTTCCCTTCCATTCCCGCACCTTCCCTTTCCTTCCCTTCCCACACCTTCCCTTCCCTTCCCGCACCTTCCCTTTCATTCCCGCACCTTCCCTTCCCTTCCCTTCCCTTCCTGCAGCTTCCCTTACCGCACCTTGCGGAACCTTCCCTTCCGCACCTTCCCTTCCCTACCCGCACCTTCCCTTCCAGCGCCTTCCCTTCCAGCACCGTCCCTTCCCCTTCCCCACCTTCCCTTCCCTTGCCTTCCCTTCCCTTCCCTTCCCTACCCTTCCCTTCCCTTCCCGCACCTTCCCTTCCCTTCCCTTCCTTTCCCTTCCCTTCCCTTCCCTTCCCTTCCCATCCCTTCCCTTCCCATCCCGTCCCTTCCCTCAGCTTCCCTTCCCTTCCCTCCCCTTCAGTTCCCTTCCCTTCCCTTCCCTTCCCTCAACTTCCCTTCCCTTCCCGCACATTCCTTTCTTTTCCCTTCCCTTCCTGAACCTTCCCTTCCCTTCCCTTCCCTTCCCTTCCCTTCCCTTCCCTTCCCTTCCTTCCCTTCCCTTCCCTTCCCTTCCCTTCCTTCCATTCCCTTCCCTTCCCTTCCCTTCCCTTCAATTCCCGCACCTTCCCGTATCTTCCCGCAACTTCCCTTCCCGCACCTTCCGTTCCCGCACCTTCCCGCACATTCCCATACCTTCTCTTCCCTTCTTGTACCTTCCCTTCCCTTCGTTCCCTTCCCTTTCCTTCCCTTCCCTTCCCTTCCCTTCCCTTCCCTTCCCTTCCCTTCCCTTCCCTTCCCTTCCCTTCCCTTCCCTTCCCTTCCCTGCCCTTCCCTTCCCTTCCCTTCCCTTCCCATCCCTTCCCTTCCCATCCCGTCCCTTCCCTCACCTTCCCTTCCCTTCCCTCCTCTTCAGTTCCCTTCCCTTCCCTTCCCTCACCTTCCCTTCCCTTCCCGCACATTCCTTTCCCTTCCCTTCCCTTCCTGCACCTTCCCTTCCCTTCCCTTCCCGCACCTTCCCGCACCTTCCCTGCCCGCAAATTACCTTCCCTTCCCTTCCCTTCAATTCCCACACCTTCCCGCAACTTCCCGCAACTTCCATTCCCGCACCTTAGCTTCCCGCACCTTCCCGCACATTCCCACACCTTCTCTTCCCTTCTTGTACCTTCCCTTCCCTTCGTTCCCTTCCCTTTCCTTCCCTTCACTTCGTTCCCTTCCCTTTCCTTCCCTTCCCTTCCCTTCCCTTCCCTTCCCTTCCCTTCCCTTCCCTTCCTTCCCTTCCCTTCCCTTCCCTTCCTTCCCTTCCCTTCCCTTCCCTTCCCTTCTCGCACATTCCCTTCCGTCACCTTCCCTTACCTTCCCGCACATTCCCACACTTTCTCTTCCCTTCTTGTACCTTCCCTTCCGTTCGTGCCCTTCCCTTTCCTTCCCTTCCCTTCCCTTCCCTTCCCGCAATTTCCATTCCCGCACCTTCCCTTTCCTTCCCTTCCCGCACCCTCCCTTCCCGCATCTTCCCTTCCCTTCCCTTCTTTTCCCTTTCCTTCCCTTCCCTTCCTTTCCCTTTCCTTCCCTTCCCTTCCCGCACCCTTCCATTCCTGCATATTACCTTTCCTTCCCTTCCCGTACCTTCCCTTCCCGCACCTTCCCTTCCCTTTCCTTCTTGTCCCTTCCCGCACCTTCCCTTCCCTTCCCTTCCCTTCCCTTCCCTTCCCGCACCTTCCCTTTCCTTCCCTTCCCACACCTTCCCTTCCCTTCCCGCACCTTCCCTTTCCTTCTCGAAACTTCCCTTCCCTTCCCTTCCCTTCCCTTCCCGCATCTTCCCTTCCCGCACCTTCCGGCACCTTCCCTTCCCGCACCTTCCCTTCCCTACCCGCACCTTCCCTTCCAGCACCTTCCCTTCCAGCACCTTTACTTCCCTTCCCCACCTCCCTTCCCTTCGCACACTTTCCCTTCCCTTCCCATCCCTTCCCTTCCCTTCCCATCCCGTCCCTTCCCTCACCTTCCCTTCCCTTCCCGCACCTTCCCTTTGCTTCCCGCATCTTCCCTTCCCTTCCCTCCCCTTCCATTCCCTTCCCTTCCCTTCCCTTCGCTTCCCCTCCCTTCCCTTCCCTTCCCTTCCCTTCCCTTCCCTTCCCTTCCCTTCCCTTCCCTTCAATTCCCGCACCTTCCCGCAACATCCCGCAACTTCCCTTCCTGCACCTTCCCTTCCCGCACCTTCCCGCACATTCCCAAACCTTCTCTTCCCTTCTTGTACCTTCCCTTCCCTTCGTTCCCTTCCCTTTCCTTCCCTTCCCTTCCTTTGTCTTCCCTTCCCTTCCCTTCCCTTTCCTTCCCTTCCCTTCTCGCACCTTCCCTTCCCTCACCTTCCCTTCCCGCACCTTCCCGCACATTCCCACACCTTCTCTTCCCTTCTTGTACCTTCCCTTCACTTTGTTCCCTTCCCTTCCCTTCCCTTCCCTTCCCTTCCCTTCCCTTCCCTTCCCTTCCCTTCCCTTCCCTTCCCTTCCCTTCCCTTCCCTTCCTTTCCCTTCCATTCCCTTCCCTTCCCTTCCATTCCCGCACCTTCCCTTTCCTTCCCTTCCCGCACCTTCCCTTCCCTTCCCGCACCTTGCCTTTCATTCCCGCACCTTCCCTTCCCTTCCCTTCCCTTCCCGCAGCTTCCCTTCCCTCACCTTGCGGAACCTTCCCTTCCCGCACCATCCCTTCCCTACCCGCAACTTCCCTTCCAGCACCTTCCCTTCCAGCACCGTCCCTTCCCTTCCCGCACCTTCCCTTCCCTACCCGCACCTTCCCTTCCAGCACCTTCCCTTCCAGCACCTTTACTTCCCTTCCCCACCTCCCTTCCCTTCGCACACTTTCCCTTCCAGCACCTTCCCTTCCCTTCCCTTCCCTTCCCTTCCCTTCCCTTCCCATCCCGTCCCTTCCCTCACCTTCCCTTCCCTTCCCGCACCTTCACTTCGCTTCCCGCATCTTCCCTTCCCTTCCCTCCCCTTCCCTTCCCTTCCCTTCCCTTCCCTTCCCTTCCCTTCCCTTCCCTTCCCTTCCCTTCCCTTCCCTTCCCTTCCCTTCCCTTCCCTTCCCTTCCCTTCCCTTCCCTTCCCGCCCATTCCCTTCCCGCACCTTCCATTCCTGCACCTTCCCTTCCCTTCCCTTCCCTTCCCTTCAATTCCCGCACCTTCCCGCAACTTCCCGCAACTTCCCTTCCCGCACCTTCCCTTCCCGCACATTCCTGCACATTCCCAAACCTTCTCTTCCCTTCTTGTACCTTCCCTTCCCTTCGTTCCCCTCCCTTTCCTTCCCTTCCCTTCCTTTGTCTTCCCTTCTCTTCCCTTCCCTTTCCTTCCCTTCCCTTCTCTCACCTTCCCTTCCCTCACCTTCCCTTCCCGCACCTTCCCGCACATTCCCACACCTTCTCTTCCCTTCTTGTACCTTCCCTTCCCTTCGTTCCCTTCCCTTCCCTTCCCTTCCCTTCCCTTCCCTTCCCTTCCCTTCCCGCACCTTCCCTTTCATTCCCGCACCTTCCCTTCCCTTCCCTTCCCTTCCTGCAGCTTCCCTTACCGCACCTTGCGGAACCTTCCCTTCCGCACCTTCCCTTCCCTACCCGCACCTTCCCTTCCAGCGCCTTCCCTTCCAGCACCGTCCCTTCCCTTCCCCACCTTCCCTTCCCTTGCCTTCCCTTCCCTTCCCTTCCCTACCCTTCCCTTCCCTTCCCGCACCTTCCCTTCCCTTCCCTTCCTTTCCCTTCCCTTCCCTTCCCTTCCCTTCCCATCCCTTCCCTTCCCATCCCGTCCCTTCCCTCAGCTTCCCTTCCCTTCCCTCCCCTTCAGTTCCCTTCCCTTCCCTTCCCTTCCCTCAACTTCCCTTCCCTTCCCGCACATTCCTTTCTTTTCCCTTCCCTTCCTGAACCTTCCCTTCCCTTCCCTTCCCTTCCCTTCCCTTCCCTTCCCTTCCCTTCCCTTCCCTTCCCTTCCCTTCCCTTCCATTCCCTTCCCTTCCCTTCCCTTCCCTTCAATTCCCGCACCTTCCCGTATCTTCCCGCAACTTCCCTTCCCGCACCTTCCGTTCCCGCACCTTCACGCACATTCCCATACCTTCTCTTCCCTTCTTGTACCTTCCCTTCCCTTCGTTCCCTTCCCTTTCCTTCCCTTCCCTTCCCTTCCCTTCCCTTCCCTTCCCTTCCCTTCCCTTCCCTTCCCTTCCCTTCCCTTCCCTGCCCTTCCCTTCCCTTCCCTTCCCTTCCCATCCCTTCCCTTCCCATCCCGTCCCTTCCCTCACCTTCCCTTCCCTTCCCTCCTCTTCAGTTCCCTTCCCTTCCCTTCCCTCACCTTCCCTTCCCTTCCCGCACATTCCTTTCCCTTCCCTTCCCTTCCTGCACCTTCCCTTCCCTTCCCTTCCCGCACCTTCCCGCACCTTCCCTGCCCGCAAATTACCTTCCCTTCCCTTCCCTTCAATTCCCACACCTTCCCGCAACTTCCCGCAACTTCCATTCCCGCACCTTAGCTTCCCGCACCTTCCCGCACATTCCCACACCTTCTCTTCCCTTCTTGTACCTTCCCTTCCCTTCGTTCCCTTCCCTTTCCTTCCCTTCACTTCGTTCCCTTCCCTTTCCTTCCCTTCCCTTCCCTTCCCTTCCCTTCCCTTCCCTTCCCTTCCCTTCCCTTCCCTTCCCTTCCCTTCCCTTCCCTTCCCTTCCCTTCCCTTCTCGCACATTCCCTTCCGTCACCTTCCCTTACCTTCCCGCACATTCCCACACTTTCTCTTCCCTTCTTGTACCTTCCCTTCCGTTCGTGCCCTTCCCTTTCCTTCCCTTCCCTTCCCTTCCCTTCCCGCAATTTCCATTCCCGCACCTTCCCTTTCCTTCCCTTCCCGCACCCTCCCTTCCCGCATCTTCCCTTCCCTTCCCTTCTTTTCCCTTTCCTTCCCTTCCCTTCCTTTCCCTTTCCTTCCCTTCCCTTCCCGCACCTTCCATTCCTGCATATTACCTTTCCTTCCCTTCCCGTACCTTCCCTTCCCGCACCTTCCCTTCCCTTTCCTTCTTGTCCCTTCCCGCACCTTCCCTTCCCTTCCCTTCCCTTCCCTTCCCGCACCTTCCCTTTCCTTCCCTTCCCACACCTTCCCTTCCCTTCCCGCACCTTCCCTTTCCTTCTCGAAACTTCCCTTCCCTTCCCTTCCCTTCCCTTCCCGCATCTTCCCTTCCCGCACCTTCCGGCACCTTCCCTTCCCGCACCTTCCCTTCCCTACCCGCACCTTCCCTTCCAGCACCTTCCCTTCCAGCACCTTTACTTCCCTTCCCCACCTCCCTTCCCTTCGCACACTTTCCCTTCCCTTCCCATCCCTTCCCTTCCCTTCCCATCCCGTCCCTTCCCTCACCTTCCCTTCCCTTCCCGCACCTTCCCTTTGCTTCCCGCATCTTCCCTTCCCTTCCCTCCCCTTCCATTCCCTTCCCTTCCCTTCCCTTCGCTTCCCCTCCCTTCCCTTCCCTTCCCTTCCCTTCCCTTCCCTTCCCTTCCCTTCAATTCCCGCACCTTCCCGCAACATCCCGCAACTTCCCTTCCTGCACCTTCCCTTCCCGCACCTTCCCGCACATTCCCAAACCTTCTCTTCCCTTCTTGTACCTTCCCTTCCCTTCGTTCCCTTCCCTTTCCTTCCCTTCCCTTCCTTTGTCTTCCCTTCCCTTCCCTTCCCTTTCCTTCCCTTCCCTTCTCGCACCTTCCCTTCCCTCACCTTCCCTTCCCGCACCTTCCCGCACATTCCCACACCTTCTCTTCCCTTCTTGTACCTTCCCTTCACTTTGTTCCCTTCCCTTCCCTTCCCTTCCCTTCCCTTCCCTTCCCTTCCCTTCCCTTCCCTTCCCTTCCCTTCCCTTCCTTTCCCTTCCATTCCCTTCCCTTCCCTTCCATTCCCGCACCTTCCCTTTCCTTCCCTTCCCGCACCTTCCCTTCCCTTCCCGCACCTTGCCTTTCATTCCCGCACCTTCCCTTCCCTTCCCTTCCCTTCCCGCAGCTTCCCTTCCCTCACCTTGCGGAACCTTCCCTTCCCGCACCATCCCTTCCCTACCCGCAACTTCCCTTCCAGCACCTTCCCTTCCAGCACCGTCCCTTCCCTTCCCGCACCTTCCCTTCCCTACCCGCACCTTCCCTTCCAGCACCTTCCCTTCCAGCACCTTTACTTCCCTTCCCCACCTCCCTTCCCTTCGCACACTTTCCCTTCCAGCACCTTCCCTTCCCTTCCCTTCCCTTCCCTTCCCTTCCCTTCCCATCCCGTCCCTTCCCTCACCTTCCCTTCCCTTCCCGCACCTTCACTTCGCTTCCCGCATCTTCCCTTCCCTTCCCTCCCCTTCCCTTCCCTTCCCTTCCCTTCCCTTCCCTTCCCTTCCCTTCCCTTCCCTTCCCTTCCCTTCCCTTCCCTTCCCTTCCCTTCCCTTCCCTTCCCGCCCATTCCCTTCCCGCACCTTCCATTCCTGCACCTTCCCTTCCCTTCCCTTCCCTTCCCTTCAATTCCCGCACCTTCCCGCAACTTCCCGCAACTTCCCTTCCCGCACCTTCCCTTCCCGCACATTCCTGCACATTCCCAAACCTTCTCTTCCCTTCTTGTACCTTCCCTTCCCTTCGTTCCCCTCCCTTTCCTTCCCTTCCCTTCCTTTGTCTTCCCTTCTCTTCCCTTCCCTTTCCTTCCCTTCCCTTCTCTCACCTTCCCTTCCCTCACCTTCCCTTCCCGCACCTTCCCGCACATTCCCACACCTTCTCTTCCCTTCTTGTACCTTCCCTTCCCTTCGTTCCCTTCCCTTCCCTTCCCTTCCCTTCCCTTCCCTTCCCTTCCCTTCCCTTCCCTTCCCTTCCCTTCCCTCCCCTTCCCTTCCCTTCCCTTCCCTTCCCTTCCCTTCAATTCCCTTCCCTTCCCTTCCCGCACCTTCCATTCCCGCACCTTCCCTTTCCTTCCCTTCCCTTTCCTTCCCTTCCCGCACCTTCCCTTCCGTTCCCTTCTTTTCCCTTCCCTTCCCTTCCCCTCCCTTTCCTTCCCTTCCCTTCCCTTCCCTTCCCTTCCCTTCCCTTCCCGGAACTTCCCTTCCCTTCCCTTCCCTTCCCTTCCCTTCCCTTCCCGCACCTTCCCTTCCCTTCCCATACCTTCACTTCCCTTCCATTCCCTTCCCATCCCTTCCCTTCCCTCACCTTCCCTTCCATTCCCGCACCTTCCCTTCGCTTCCCGCATCTTCCCTTCCCTTCCCTTCCCTTCCCTTCCCTTCCCTTCCCTTCCCTTCCCTTCCCTTCCCTTCCCTTCCCTTCCCTTCCCTTCCCTTCCCATCCCTTCCCTTCCCTTCCCTTCCCTTCCCTTCCCTTCCCTTCCCTCCCCTTCCCTTCCCTTCCCTTCCCTTCCCTTCCCTTCCATTCCCGCACCTTCCCTTTCCTTCCCTTCCCACACCTTCCCTTCCCTTCCCGCACCTTCCCTTTCATTCCCGCACCTTCCCTTCCCTTCCCTTCCCTTCCTGCAGCTTCCCTTACCGCACCTTGCGGAACCTTCCCTTCCGCACCTTCCCTTCCCTACCCGCACCTTCCCTTCCAGCGCCTTTCCTTCCAGCACCGTCCCTTCCCTTCCCCACCTTCCCTTCCCTTGCCTTCCCTTCCCTTCCCTTCCCTACCCTTCCCTTCCCTTCCCTTCCTTTCCCTTCCCTTCCCTTCCCTTCCCTTCCCTTCCCTTCCCTTCCCTTCCCTTCCCATCCCTTCCCTTCCCATCCCGTCCCTTCCCTCAGCTTCCCTTCCCTTCCCTCCCCTTCAGTTCCCTTCCCTTCCCTTCCCTTCCCTCAACTTCCCTTCCCTTCCCGCACATTCCTTTCCCTTCCCTTCCCTTCCTTCCCTTCCCTTCCCTTCCCTTCCCTTCCCTTCCCTTCCCTTCCCTTCCCTTCCCTTCCCTTCCCTTCCCTTCCCTTCCCTTCCCTTCCCTTCCCTTCCCTTCCATTCCCTTCCCTTCCCTTCCCTTCCCTTCCCTTCAATTCCCGCACCTTCCCGCATCTTCCCGCAACTTCCCTTCCCGCACCTTCCGTTCCCGCACCTTTCCGCACATTCCCACACCTACTCTTCCCTTCTTGTACCTTCCCTTCCCTTCGTTCCCTTCCCTTCCCTTCCCTTCCCTTCCCTTCCCTTCCCTTCCCTTCCCTTCCCTTCCCTTCCCTTCCCTTCCCTGCCCTTCCCTTCCCTTCCCTTCCCTTCCCTTCCCATCCCTTCCCTTCCCATCCCGTCCCTTCCCTCACCTTCCCTTCCCTTCCCTCCTCTTCAGTTCCCTTCCCTTCCCTTCCCTCACCTTCCCTTCCCTTCCCGCACATTCCTTTCCCTTCCCTTCCCTTCCTGCACCTTCCCTTCCCTTCCCTTCCCGCACCTTCCCGCACCTTCCCTGCCCGCAAATTACCTTCCCTTCCCTTCCCTTCAATTCCCACACCTTCCCGCAACTTCCCGCAACTTCCATTCCCGCACCTTAGCTTCCCGCACCTTCCCGCACATTCCCACACCTTCTCTTCCCTTCTTGTACCTTCCCTTCACTTCGTTCCCTTCCCTTTCCTTCCCTTCACTTCGTTCCCTTCCCTTTCCTTCCCTTCCCTTCCCTTCCCTTCCCTTCCCTTCCCTTCCCTTCCCTTCCCTTCCCTTCCCTTCCCTTCCCTTCCCTTCCCTTCCATCCCCTTCCCTTCCCTTCCCTTCCCTTCCCTTCCCTTCCCTTCCCTTCCCTTCCCTTCCCTTCTCGCACATTCCCTTCCGTCACCTTCCCTTCCCTTACCTTCCCGCACATTCCCACACCTTCTCTTCCCTTCTTGTACCTTCCCTTCCGTTCGTGCCCTTCCCTTTCCTTCCCTTCCCTTCCCTTCCCTTCCCGCAATTTCCATTCCTGCACCTTCCCTTCCCGCATCTTCCCTTCCCTTCCCTTCTTTTCCCTTTCCTTCCCTTCCCTTCCTTTCCCTTCCCTTCCCTTCCCTTCCCGCACCTTCCATTCCTGCACATTACCTTTCCTTCCCTTCCCGTACCTTCCCTTCCCGCACCTTCCCTTCCCTTTCCTTCTTGTCCCTTCCCGCACCTTCCCCTCCCTTCCCTTCCCTTCCCGCACCTTCCCTTTCCTTCCCTTCCCACACCTTCCCTTCCCTTCCCGCACCTTCCCTTTCCTTCTCGAAACTTCCCTTCCCTTCCCTTCCCTTCCCTTCCCTTCCCGCATCTTCCCTTCCCGCACCTTCCGGCACCTTCCCTTCCCGCACCTTCCCTTCCCTACCCGCACCTTCCCTTCCAGCACCTTCCCTTCCAGCACCTTTACTTCCCTTCCCCACCTCCCTTCCCTTCGCACACTTTCCCTTCCCTTCCCATCCCTTCCCTTCCCTTCCCATCCCGTCCCTTCTCTCACCTTCCCTTACCTTCCCGCACCTTCCCTTCGCTTCCCGCATCTTCCCTTCCCTTCCCTCCCCTTCCATTCCCTTCCCTTCCCTTCCCTTTCCTTCCCTTCCCTTCCCTTCCCTTCCCTTCCCTTCCCTTCCCTTCCCTTCCCTTCCCTTCAATTCCCGCACCTTCCCGCAACTTCCCGCAACTTCCCTTCCCGCACCTTCCCTTCCCGCACCTTCCCGCACATTCCCAAACCTTCTCTTCCCTTCTTGTACCTTCCCTTCCCTTCGTTCCCTTCCCTTTCCTTCCCTTCCCTTCCTTTGTCTTCCCTTCCCTTCCCTTCCCTTTCCTTCCCTTCCCTTCTCGCACCTTCCCTTCCCTCACCTTCCCTTCCCGCACCTTCCCGCACATTCCCACACCTTCTCTTCCCTTCTTGTACCTTCCCTTCCCTTCGTTCCCTTCCCTTCCGTTCCCTTCCCTTCCCTTCCCTTCCCTTCCCTTCCCTTCCCTTCCCTTCCCTTCCCTTCCCTTCCCTTCCCTTCCCTTCCCTTCCCTTCCCTTCCCTTCCCTTCCCTTCCTTTCCCTTCCATTCCCTTCCCTTCCCCTTCCATTCCTGCACCTTCCCTTTCCTTCCCTTCCCGCACCTTCCCTTCCCTTCCAGCACCTTCCCTTTCATTCCCGCACCTTCCCTTCCCTTCCCTTCCCTTCCCGCAGCTTCCCTTCCTCACCTTGCGGAACCTTCCCTTCCCGCACCATCCCTTCCCTACCCGCAACTTCCCTTCCAGCACCTTCCCTTCCAGCACCGTCCCTTCCCTTCCCCACCTTCCCTTCCCTTCCATTCCCTTCCCTTCCCTTCCCTTCCCTTCCCTTCAATTCCCTTCCCTTCCCTTCCCTTCCGTTCCCTTCCCTTCCCTTCCCTTCCCTTCCCTTCCCTTCCCTTCCTTTCCCTTCCCTTCCCTTCCCTTCCCTTCCCATCCCTTCCCTTCCCATCCCGTCCCTTCCCTCAGCTTCCCTTCCCTTCCCTCCCCTTCAGTTCCCTTCCCTTCCCTTCCCTTCCCTCAACTTCCCTTCCCTTCCCGCACATACCTTTCCCTTCCCTTCCCTTCCCTTCCCTTCCCTTCCCTTCCCTTCCCTTCCCTTCCCTTCCCTTCCCTTCCCTTCCCTTCCCTTCCCTTCCCTTCCCTTCCCTTCCCTTCCCTTCCCATCCCTTCCCTTCCCTTCCCTTCCCTTCCCTTCAATTCCCGCACCTTCCCGCATCTTCCCGCAACTTCCCTTCCCGCACCTTCCGTTCCCGCACCTTCCCGCACATTCCCACACCTTCTCTTCCCTTCTTGTACCTTCCCTTCCCTTCGTTCCTTCCCGTTCCTTCCCTTCCCTTCCCTTCCCTTCCCTTCCCTTCCCTTCCCTTCCCTTCCCTTCCCTCCCCTTCCCTTCACTTCCCGTCCCTTCCCTCACCTTCCCTTCCCTTCCCTCCCCTTCAGTTCCCTTCCCTTCCCTTCCCTCACCTTCCCTTCCCTTCCCGCACATTCCTTTCCCTTCCCTTCCCTTCCTGCACCTTCCCTTCCCGCACCTTCCCGCACCTTCCCGCACCTTCCCTTCCCGCAAATTCCCTTCCCTTCCCTTCAATTCCCACACCTTCCCGCAACTTCCCGCAACTTCCATTCCCGCACCTTAGCTTCCCGCACCTTCCCGCACATTCCCACACCTTCTCTTCCCTTCTTGTACCTTCCCTTCCCTTCGTTCCCTTCCCTTTCCTTCCCTTCCCTTCCTTTCCCTTCCCTTCCCTTCCCTTCCCTTACTTTCCCTTCCCTTCCCTTCCCTTCTCGCACAGTCCCTTCCCTCACCTTCCCTTCCCGCACCTTCCCGCACATTCCCACACCTTCTCTTCCCTTCTTGTACCTTCCCTTCCCTTCGTGCCCTTCCCTTTCCTTCCCTTCCCTTCCCTTCCCTTCCCTTCCCTTCCCTTCCCGCACCTTCCATTCCCGCACCTTCCCTTTCCTTACATTCCCGCACCTTCCCTTCCCGCATCTTCCCTTCCCTTCCCTTCTTTTCCCTTTCCTTCCCTTCCCTTCCTTTCCCTTCCCTTCCCTTCCCTTCCCTTCCCTTCCCTTCCCTTCCCTTCCCTTCCCTTCGCTTCCCTTCCCTTCCCTTCCCTTCGCTTCCCTTCCCTTCCCTTCCCTTCCCGCACCTTCCCTTCCCGCACTTTCCCTTCCCTTCCCTTCTTTTCCCTTCCCTTCCCTTCCCTTACCTTCCCTTCCCTTCCCTTCCCTTCCCGCACCTTCCCCGCACCTTCCCGCACCTTCCCGCACCTTCCCGCACCTTCCCTTTCCTTCCCTTCCCACACCTTCCCTTCCCTTCCCGCACCTTCCCTTTCCTTCTCGAAACTTCCTTCCCTTCCCTTCCCTTCCCGCATCTTCCCTTCCCGCACCTTCCCTTCCCTACCCGAACCTTCCCTTCCAGCACCTTCCCTTCCAGCACCTTTACTTCCCTTCCCCACCTCCCTTCCCTTCGCACACTTTCCCTTCCAGCACCTTCCCTTCCCTTCCCTTCCCTTCCCTTCCCTTCCCTTCCCATCCCGTCCCTTCCCTCACCTTCCCTTCCCTTCCCGCACCTTCACTTCGCTTCCCGCATCTTCCCTTCCCTTCCCTCCCCTTCCCTTCCCTTCCCTTCCCTTCCCTTCCCTTCCCTTCCCTTCCCTTCCTTCCCTTCCCTTCCCTTCCCTTCCCTTCCCTTCCCTTCCCTTCCCTTCCTTCCCTTCCCTTCCCTTCCCTTCCCTTCCCTTCCCTTCCTTCCCGCCCATTCCCTTCCCGCACCTTCCATTCCTGCACCTTCCCTTCCCTTCCCTTCCCTTCCCTTCCCTTCAATTCCCGCACCTTCCCGCAACTTCCCGCAAATTCCCTTCCCGCACCTTCCCTTCCCGCACATTCCTGCACATTCCCAAACTTCTCTTCCCTTCTTGTACCTTCCCTTCCCTTCGTTCCCCTCCCTTTCCTTCCCTTCCCTTCCTTTGTCTTCCCTTCCCTTCCCTTCCCTTTCCTTTCCTTTCCTTCTCGCACCTTCCCTTCCCTCACCTTCCCTTCCCGCACCTTCCCGCACATTCCCACACCTTCTCTTCCCTTCTTGTACCTTCCCTTCCCTTCGTTCCCTTCCCTGCCCTTCCCTTCCCTTCCCTTCCCTTCTCTTCCCTTCCCTTCCCTTCCCTTCCCTTCCGTTCCCTTCCCTCCCATTCCCTTCCCTTCCCTTCCCTTCCCTTCCCTTCCCTTCCCTTCCCTTCCCTTCCCTTCCCTTCCCTTCCCTTCCCTTCCCTTCCCATCAATTCCCTTCCCTTCCCTTCCCGCACCTTCCATTCCCGCACCTTCCCTTTCCTTCCCTTCCCTTTCCTTCCCTTCCCGAACCTTCCCTTCCCTTCCCTTCTTTTCCCTTCCCTTCCCTTCCCCTCCCGTCCCTTCCCTTCCCTTCCCTTCCCTTCCCTCCCCTTCCCTTCCCTTCCCTTCCCTTACCTTCCCTTCAATTCCCTTCCCTTCCCTTCCCGCACCTTCCATTCCCGCACCTTCCCTTTCCTTCCCTTCCCTTTCCTTCCCTTCCCGCACCTTCCCTTCCCTTCCCTTCTTTTCCCTTCCCTTCCCTTCCCCTCCCTTTCCTTCCCTTCCCTTCCCTTCCCTTCCCTTCCCTTCCCTTCCCTTCCCTTCCCTTCCCTTCCCTTCCCTTCCCTTCCCTTCCTTCCCTTCCCGCACCTTCCCTTCCTGCACCTTCCCTTCCCTTCCCATACCTTCACTTCCCTTCCATTCCCTTCCCATCCCTTCCCTTCTCTCACCTTCCCTTCCATTCCCGCACCTTCCCTTCGCTTCCCGCATCTTCCCTTCCCTTCCCTTCCCTTCCCTTCCCTTCCCTTCCCTTCCCTTCCCTTCCCTTTCCTTCCCTTCCCTTCCCTTCCCTTCCCTTCCCTTCCCTTCCCTTCCCTTCCCTTCCCTTCCCTTCCCTTCCCTTCCCTTCCCTTTCCTTCCCTTCCGTTCCCTCCCTCCCCTTCCCTTCCCTTCCCTTCCATTCCCTTCCCTTCCCTTCCATTCCCGCACCTTCCCTTTCGTTCCCTTCCCACACCTTCACTTCTCTTCCCGCACCTTCCCTTTCATTCCCGCACCTTCCCTTCCCTTCCCTTCCCTTCCTGCAGCTTCCCTTACCGCACCTTGCGGAACCTTCCCTTCCGCACCTTCCCTTCCCTACCCGCACCTTCCCTTCCAGTGCCTTCCCTTCCAGCACCGTCCCTTCCCTTCCCCACCTTCCCTTCCCTTGCCTTCCCTTCCCTTCCCTTCCCTACCCTTCCCTTCCCTTCCCTTCCTTTCCTTTCCTTCCCTTCCCTTCCCTTCCCTTCCCTTCCTTCTCTCCCTTCCCTTCCCTTCCCTTCCCTTCCGTTCCCTTCCCTCCCATTCCCTTCCCTTCCCTTCCCTTCCCTTCCCTTCCCTTCCCTTCCCTTCCCTTCCCTTCCCTTCCCTTCCCTTCCCTTCCCTTCCATCAATTCCCTTCCCTTCCTTCCCGCACCTTCCATTCCCGCACCTTCCCTTTCCTTCCCTTCCCTTTCCTTCCCTTCCCGAACCTTCCCTTCCCTTCCCTTCTTTTCCCTTCCCTTCCCTTCCCCTCCCGTCCCTTCCCTTCCCTTCCCTTCCCTTCCCTCCCTTCCCTTCCTTCCCTTCCCTTCCCTTCCCTTCAATTCCCTTCCCTTCCCTTCCCGCACCTTCCATTCCCGCACCTTCCCTTTCCTTCCCTTCCCTTTCCTTCCCTTCCCGCACCTTCCCTTCCCTTCCCTTCTTTTCCCTTCCCTTCCCTTCCCCTCCCTTTCCTTCCCTTCCCTTCCCTTCCCTTCCCTTCCCTTCCCTTCCCTTCCCTTCCCTCCCTTCCCTTCCCTGCCCTTCCCTTCCCGCACCTTCCCTTCCTGCACCTTCCCTTCCCTTCCCATACCTTCACTTCCTTCCATTCCCCTTCCCATCCCTTCCCCCTTCCATTCCCGCACCTTCCCTTCGCTTCCCGCATCTTCCCTTCCCTTCCCTTCCCTTCCCTTCCCTTCCCTTCCCTTCCTTCCTTCCCTTCCCTTTCCTTCCCTTCCCTTCCCTTCCCTTCCCTTCCCTTCCCTTCCCTTCCCTTCCCTTCCAGCACCTTCCCTTCCCTTCCCTTCCCTTCCCTTCCCTTCCCTTTCCTTCCCTTCCGTTCCCTTCCCTCCCCTTCCCTTCCCTTCCCTTCCATTCCCTTCCCTTCCCTTCCATTCCCGCACCTTCCCTTTCGTTCCCTTCCCACACCTTCACTTCTCTTCCCGCACCTTCCCTTTCATTCCCGCACCTTCCCTTCCCTTCCCTTCCCTTCCTGCAGCTTCCCTTACCGCACCTTGCGGAACCTTCCCCTTCCGCACCTTCCCTTCCCTACCCGCACCTTCCCTTCCAGTGCCTTCCCTTCCAGCACCGTCCCTTCCCTTCCCCACCTTCCCTTCCCTTGCCTTCCCTTCCCTTCCCTTCCCTACCCTTCCCTTCCCTTCCCTTCCTTTCCTTTCCCTTCCCTTCCCTTCCCTTCCCTTCCCTTCCCTTCCCTTCCCTTCTCTTCCCATCCCGTCCCTTCCCTCAGCTTCCCTTCGCTTCCCTCCCCTTCAGTTCCCTTCCCTTCCCTTCCCTTCCCTTAACTTCCCTTCCCTTCCCGCACATTCCTTTCCCTTCCCTTCCCTTCCTGAACCTTCCCTTCCCTTCCCTTCCCTTCCCTTCCCTTCCCTTCCCTTCCCTTCCCTTCCCTTCCCTTCCCTTCCCTTCCCTTCCCTTCCCTTCCCTTCCCTTCCCTTCCCTTCCCTTCCCTTCAATTCCCGCACCTTCCCGCATCTTCCCGCAACTTCCCTTCCCACACCTTCCGTTTCCCGCACCTTCCCGCACATTCCCACACCTTCTCTTCCCTTCTTGTACCTTCCCTTCCCTTCGTTCCCTTCCCTTTCCTTCCTTCCCTTCCCTTCCCTTCCCTTCCCTTCCCTTCCCTTCCCTTCCCTTCCCTTCCCTTCCCTTCCCTTCCCTTCCCTTCCTTCCCTTCCTTCCCTCCCTTCCCTTCCCTTCCCTGCCCTTCCCTTCCCTTCCCTGCCCTTCCCTTCCCTTCCCTTCCCTTCCCTTCCCGTCCCTTCCCTTCCCATCCCGTCCCTTCCCTCACCTTCCCTTCCCTTCCCTCCTCTTCAGTTCCCTTCCCTTCCCTTCCCTCACCTTCCCTTCCCTTCCCGCACATTCCTTTCCCTTCCCTTCCCTTGCTGCACCTTCCCTTCCCTTCCCTTCCCGCACCTTCCCGCGCCTTCCCTTCCCGCAAATTACCTTCCCTTCCCTTCCCTTCAATTCCCACACCTTCCCGCAACTTCCCGCAACTTCCATTCCCGCACCTTAGCTTCCTGCACCTACCCGCACATTCCCACACCTTCTCTTCCCTTCTTGTACCTTCCCTTCCCTTCGTTCCCTTCCCTTTCCTTCCCTTCCCTTCCCTTCCTTTCCCTTCCTTCCCTTCCCTTTTCTTCCCTTCCCTTCTCTTCCCTTCCCTTCCCTTCCCTTCCCTTCCTTCCCTTCCCTTCCCTTCCCTTCCCTTCCCTTCCCTTCCCTTCCTTCCTTCCTTCCCTTCCCTTCCCTTCCCTTCCCTTCCCTTCCCTTCCCTTCCCTTCCCTTCCCTTCCCTTCCCTTCCCTTCCCTTCTCGCACATTCCCTTCCGTCACCTTCCCTTCCCGCACCTTCCCGCACATTCCCACACCTTCTCTTCCCTTCTTGTCCTTCCCTTCCCTTCGTGCCCTTCCCTTTCCTTCCTTCCCTTCCCTTCCCTTCCTTCCCTTCCCGCAATTTCCATTCCCGCACCTTCCCTTTCCTTCCCTTCCCGCACCTTCCCTTCCCGCATCTTCCCTTCCCTTCCCTTCTTTCCTTTCCTTCCCTTCCCTTCCCTTTCCCTTCCCTTCCCTTCCCGCACCTTCCATTCCTGCACCTTCCTTTCCTTCCTTCCCGCACCTTCCCTTCCCGCACCTTCCCTTCCCTTTCCTTCTTTTCCCTTCCCGCACCTTCCCTTCCCTTCCCTTCCCCTTCCCGAACCTACCCTTTCCTTCCTTCCCACACCTTCCCTTCCCTTCCCGCACCTTCCCTTTCCTTCTCGAAACTTCCCTTCCCTTCCCTTCCCTTCCCTTCCCGCATCTTCCCTTCCCGCACCTTCCGGCACCTTCCCTTCCCGCACCTTCCCTTCCCTACCCGCACCTTCCCTTCCAGCACCTTCCCTTCCAGCACCTTTACTTCTCTTCCCCACCTCCCTTCCCTTCGCACACTTCCCTTCCCTTCCCTTCCCTTCCTTCCCTTCCCTTCCCTTCCCTTCCCTTCCCTTCCCTTCCCTTCCCATCCCGTCCCTTCCCTCACCTTCCCTTCCCTTCCCGCACCTTCCCTTCGCTTCCCGCATCTTCCCTTCCCTTCCCTCCCCTTCCCTTCCCTTCCCTTCCCTTCCCTTCCCTTCCCTTCCCTTCCCTTCCCTTCCCTTCCCTTCCCTTCCCTTCCCTTCCCCTTCCCTTCCCTTCCTTCCCTTCGCTTCCCGCACCTTCCATTCCTGCACCTTCCCTTCCCTTCCCTTCCCTTCCCTTCCCTTCCCTTCCCTTCAATTCCCGCACCTTCCTGCAACTTCCCGCAACTTCCCTTCCCGCACCTTCCCTTCCCGCACCTTCCCGCACATTCCCAAACCTTCTCTTCCTTCTTGTACCTTCCCTTCCCTTCGTTCCCTTCCCTTTCCTTCCCTTCCCTTCCTTTGTCTTCCCTTCCCTTCCCTTCCCTTTCCTTCCCTTCCCTTCTCGCACCTTCCCTTCCCTCACCTTCCCTTCCCGCACCTTCCCGCACATTCCCACACCTTCTCTTCCCTTCTTGTACCTTCCCTTCCCTTTGTTCCCTTCCCTTCCCTTCCCTTCCCTTCCCTTCCCTTCCTTCCCTTCCCTTCCCTTCCCTTCCCTTCCCTTCCATTCCCTTCCCTTCCCTTCCATTCCCGCACCTTCCCTTTCCTTCCCGCACCTTCCCTTCCCATCCCTTCCCTTCCCGCAGCTTCCCTTCCCGCACCTTGCGGAACCTTCCCTTCCCGCACCATCCCTTCCCTACCCGCAACTTCCCTTCCAGCACCTTCCCTTCCAGCACCGTCCCTTCCCTTCCCCACCTTCCCTTCCCTTCCATTCCCTTCCTTCCCTTCCCTTCCCTTCCCTTCCCTTCCCTTCCCTTCTCTTCCCTTCCCTTCCCTTCCCTTCCTTTCCCTTCCCTTCCTTCCCTTCCCTTCGCATCCCTTCCCTTCCCATCCCGTCCCTTCCCTCACTTCCCTTCCCTTCCCCTCCCCTTCAGTTCCCTTCCCTTCCCTTCCTTCCCTCAACTTCCCTTCCCTTCCCGCACATTCCTTTCCCTTCCCCTTCCCTTCCTGAACCTTCCCTTCCCTTCCCTTCCTTCCCTTCCCTTCCCTTCCTCCCTTCCCTTCCCTTCCCTTCCCTTCCCTTCCCTTCCCGCACCTTCCCTTCCCTTCCCTTCCTTCCCTTCCCTTCCCATCCCTTCCCTTCCCTTCCCTTCCCTTCCCTTCCCTTCCCTTCCCTTCCCTTCCCTTCCCTTCCCTTCCCTTCCCTTCAATTCCCGCACCTTCCCGCATCTTCCCACAACTTCCCTTCCCGCACCTTCCGTTCCCGCACCTTCCCGCACATTCCCACACCTTCTCTTCCCTTCTTGTACCTTCCCTTCCCTTCGTTCCCTTCCCTTTCCTTCCCTTCCCTTCCCTTCCCTTCCCTTCCCTTCCCTTCCCTTCCCTTCCCTTCCCTTCCCTTCCCTCCCCTTCCCTTCACTTCCCGTCCCTTCCCTCACCTTCCCTTCCCTTCTCTCCCTTCAGTTCCCTTCCCTTCCCTTCCCTCACCTTCCCTTCCCTTCCCGCACATTCCTTTCCCTTCCCTTCCCTTCAATTCCCACACCTTCCCGCAACTTCCCGCAACTTCCATTCCCGCACCTTAGCTTCCCGCACCTTCCGCACATTCCCACACCTTCTCTTCCCTTCTTGTACCTTCCCTTCCCTTCGTTTCCTTCCCTTTCCTTCCCTTCCCTTCCTTTTCCTTCCTTCCCTTCCCTTCCCTTACTTTCTTCCCTTCCCTTACTTTCCCTTCCCTTCCCTTCCCTTCTCGCACATTCCCTTCCGTCACCTTCCCTTCCCCCACCTTCCCGCACATTCCCACACCTTCTCTTCCCTTCTTGTACCTTCCCTTCCCTTCGTGCCCTTCCCTTTCCTTCCCTTCCTTCCCTTCCCTTACCTTCCCGCACCTTCCATTCCCGCACCTTCCCTTTCCTTACCTTCCCGCACCTTCCCTTCCCTTCTTTTCCCTTTCCTTCCCTTCCATTCCTTTCCCTTCCCTTCCCTTCCCTCCTTCCCTTCCCTTCCCGCACCTTCCCGCACCTTCCCTTCCCGCACTTTTCCTTCCCTTCCCTTCTTTTCCCTTCCCTTCCCTTCCCTTCCCTTCCCTTCCCGCACCTTCCCACACCTTCCCTTCCCTTCCCTTCCCTTCCCGCACCTTCCCTTTCCTTCCCTTCCCACACCTTCCCTTCCCTTCCCGCACCTTCCCTTTCCTTCTCGAAACTTCCCTTCCCTTCCCTTCCCTTCCCGCATCTTCCCTTCCCGCACCTTCCCATCCCTACCCGAACCTTCCCTTCCAGCACCTTCCCTTCCAGCACCTTTACTTCCCTTCCCTTCCCTTCCCTTCCCTTCCCATCCCGTCCCTTCCCTCACCTTCCCTTCCCTTCCCGCACCTTTACTTCGCTTCCCGCATCTTCCCTTCCCTTCTCTCCCTCCCTTCCCTTCCCTTCCCTTCCCTTCCCTTCCCTTCCCTTCCCTTCCCTTCCCTTCCCTTCCCTTCCCTTCCCTTCCCTTCCCTTCCCTTCCCTTCCCTTCCCTTCCCGCCCATTCCCTTTCCGCACCTTCCATTCCTGCACCTTCCCTTCCCTTCCCTTCCCTTCAATTCCCGCACCTTCCAGCAACTTCCCGCAACTTCCCTTCCCGCACCTTCCCTTCCCGCACATTCCTGCACATTCCCAAACCTTCTCTTGCCTTCTTGTACCTTCCCTTCCCTTCGTTCCCCTCCCTTTCCTTCCCTTCCCTTCCTTTGTCTTCCCTTCCCTTCCCTTCCCTTTCCTTCCCTTCCCTTCTCGCACCTTCCCTTCCCTCACCTTCCCTTCCCGCACCTTCCCGCACATTTCCAAACCTTCTCTTCCCTTCTTGTACCTTCCCTTCCCTTCGTTCCCTTCCCTTCCCTTCCCTTCCCTTCCCTTCCCTTCCCTTCCCTTCCCTTCCCTTCCCTTCCCTTCCCTTCCCTTCCCTCCCCCTTCCCTTCCATTCCCTTCCCTTCCCTTCTCTTCCCTTCCCTTCCCTTCCCTTCCCTTCAATTCCCTTCCCTTCCCTTCCCGCACCTTCCATTCCCGCACCTTCCCTTTCCTTCCCTTCCCTTTCCTTCCCTTCCCGCACCTTCCCTTCCCTTCCCTTCTTTTCCCTTCCCTTCCCTTCCCCTCCCGTCCCTTCCCTTCCCTTCCATTCCCTTCCCTTCCCTTCCCTTCCCTTCCCTTCCCTTCCCTTCCCTTCCCTTCCCTTCCCTTCCCTTCCTGCACCTTCCCTTCCCCTTCCCATACCTTCACTTCCCTTCCATTCCCTTCCCATCCCTTCCCTTCCCTCACCTTCCCTTCCCTTCCCGCACCTTCCGTTCGCTTCCCGCATCTTCCCTTCCCTTCCCTTCCCTTCCCTTCCCTTCCCTTCCCTTCCCTTCCTGCACCTTCCCTTCCCTTCCCATACCTTCACTTCCCTTCCCTTCCCTTCCCTTCTCTTCCCTTCCCTTCCCTTCCCTTCCCTTCCCATCCCTTCCCTTCCCATGCCGTCCCTTCCCTCACCTTCCCTTCCCTTCCCTCCCCTTCAGTTCCCTTCCCTTCCCTTCCCTCACCTTCCCTTGCCTTCCCGCACCTTACCTTCCCTTCCCTTCCCTTCCCTTCCCTTCAATTCCCACAACTTCCCGCAACTTCCCGCAACTTCCATTCGCGCACCTTAGCTTCCCGCAACTTCCCGCACATTCCCACACCTTCTCTTCCCTTCTTGTACCTTCCCTTCCCTTCGTTCCCTTCCCTTTCCTTCCCTTCCCTTCCTTTCCCTTCCCTTCCCTTCCTTTCCCTTCCCTTCTCTTCCCTTCTCGCAACTTCCCTTCCCTCGCCTTCCCTTCCCGCACCTTCCCGTACATTCCCACACCTTCTCTTCCCTTCTTGTACCTTCCCTTCCCTTCGTGCCCTTCCCTTTCCTTCCCTTCCCTTCCCTTTCCTTCCCTTCTCGCACCTTCCATTCCCGCACCTTCCCTTTTCTTCCCTTCCCGCACCTTCCCTTCCCGCATCTTCCCTTCCCTTCCCTTCTTTTCCCTTTCCTTCCCTTCCCTTCCTTTCCCTTCCCTTCCCTTCCCTTCCCTTCCCTTCCCTTCCCTTCCCTTCCCTTCCCGCACCTTCCCTTCGCTTCCCATCCCGTCGCTTCCCTCACCTTCCCTTCCCTTGCCGCACCTTCCCTTCCTTTCCCTCCTCTTCCCTTCCCTTCCCTTCCCTTCCCTTCCATTCCCTTCCCGCATCTTCCATTCCTGCACTTTCCCTTCCCTTCCCTTCCCTTCCCTTCCCTTCAATTCCCGCACCTTCCCGCAACTTCCCGCAACTTCCCTTCCCGCACCTTCCCTTCCCGCACCTTCCCGCACATTCCAAAACCTTCTCTTCCGTTCTTGTACCTTCCCTTCCCTTCGTTCTCTTCCCTTTCCGTCCCTTCCCTTCCTTCCTCTTTCCATTCCCCTTCCCTTCGCTTTCCTTCCCTTCCCTTCTCGCACCTTCCCTTCCCTCACCTTCCCTTCCCGCACCTTCCCGCACATTCCAACAACTTCTCTTCCCTTCTTGTACCTTCCCTTCCCTTCGTTCCTTTCCCTTTCCTTCCCTTCCCTTCCCTTCCCTTCCCTTCTCGCACCTTCCATTCCCGCACCTTCCCTTTCCTTCCCTTCCCGCACCTTCGCTTCCCTACCCGCAGCTTCCCTTCCCGCACCTTCCCTTCCCGCACATTCCGTTCCCTTCCTGCACCTTCCCTTCCCGTCCCACACCTTCCCTTCCCTTCCGTTCCCTTCCCATCCCTTCCCTTCCTTCACCTTCCCCTTCCTTCCCGCACCTTCCCTTCCCTTCCCGCGGCTTCCCTTCCCGCACCGTCCCGCACGTTCCATTCCCGCACCTTCCCTTCCCTACCCCCACCTTCCCTTCCCTTCCCTTCCGTTCCCTTCCCATCCCTTCACTTCCCTCACCTTCCCTTCCCTTCCTGCACCTTCCCTTCGCTTCCCGCATCTTCCCTTCCCTTCCCTTCCCTTCCTTCCCTTCCCTTCCCTTCAATTCCCGCAACTTCCCGCACCTTCCCGGAACTTCCCTTCCCGCACCTTCCTTCCCGCACCTTCCCGCACATTCCCGCACCTTCTCTTCCCTTCTTGTACCCTCCCATCCCTTCCCTTCCCTTCCCTTCCCTTCCCTTCCCTTCCCTTCCCTTCCCTTCCCTTCCCTTCCCTTCCCTTCCCTTCCCTTCCCTTCCCTTCCCGCACCTTCCCGCACCTTCCCTTCCCGCACCTTCCCGCAAATTCCCTTCACTTTCCTTCCCTTCCCTTCACTTCCCTTCCCTTCACTTCCAGCACCTTCCCTTCCCGCACCTTCCCTTCCCTTCCCGCACCTTCCCTTTCCTTCCCGCAACTTCCCTTCCCTTCCCTTCCCTTCCCGCAGCTTCCCTTCCCGCACCTTCCGGCACCTTCCCTTCCCGCACCTTCCCTTCCCTACCCGCACCTTCCCTTCCAGCAACTTCCCTTCCAGCACCTTCTCTTCCCTTCCCCACCTCACTTCCCTTCGCACAACTTCCCTTCCCTTCCCTTCCCTTCCCTTCCCATACCGTCCCTTCGATCCCTTCCTTCCCTTCCCTTCCCGCACCTTTCTTTCCCTTCCATTCCCTTCCCATCCCTTCCCTTCCCTTCCCTTCCCTTCCCTTCCCTTCCCTTCCCTTCCCTTCCCTTCCCTTCCCTTCCCTTCCCTTCCCTTCCCTTCCCTTCCCTTCCCTTCCCTTCCCTTCCCTTCCATTCCCTTCCCTTCCCTTCCCTTCCCTTTCCTTCCCTTCCCTTCCCTTCCCTCCCCTTCAGTTCACTTCCCTTCCCTTCCCTTCCCTTCCCTTCCCTTTCCTTCCCTTCCCTTCGATCCTTTCCTTCCCTTCCCTTCCCGCACCTTTCTTTCCCTTCCCTTCCCTTCCCATCCTTCCCTTCCCTTCCCTTCCCTTCCCTTCCCTTCCCTTCCCTTCCCTTCCCTTCCCTTCCCTTCCCTTCCCTTCCCTTCCCTTCCCTTCCCTTCCCTTCCCTTCCCTTCCCTTCCCTTCCCTTCCTTCCAGCACCTTCACTTCCCTTCCCGCAGCTTCCCTTCCCGCACGTTCCCGTACATTCCCTTCCCACACCTTCCCTTCCCTACCCGCACCTTCCCTTCCCGCACATTCCCTTCCCTTCCTGCACCTTCCCTTCCCTTTCCACACCTTCCCTTCCCTTAAATTCCCTTCCCATCCCTTCCCTTCCCTTACATTCCCTTCCCTTCCCTTCCCGCACTTTCCCTTCGCTTCCCGCATCTTCCATTCCCTTCATTCCCTTCCCTTCCCTTCCCTTCCCTTCCCTTCCCTTCCCTTCCCTTCCCTTCCCTTCCCTTCCCTTCCCTTCCCTTCCCTTCCCTTCCCTTCCCTTCCCTTCCCTTCCTTTCCCTTCCCTTCCCTTCCCTTCCCTTCCCTTCCCTTCCCTTCCCTTCACGCAGCTTCTCTTCCCGCACCTTGCGGCAACTTCCCTTCCCTTCCCTTCCCTTCCCTTCCCTTCCCTTCCCTTCCCTTCCCTTCCCTTCCCTTCCCTTCCCTTCCCTTACCACACCTTCCCTTCCCTTACCACACCTTCCCTTCCCTTACCACACCTTCCCGCACCTTCCCGCACCTTCCCTTCCAGCACCTTCCCTTCCCACACCTTCCCTTCCTGCACCGTCCCTTCCTTTCCCCTCCCTTCCCTTCCCTTCCCATCCCTTCCCTTCCCTTCCCTTCCCTTCCCTTCCCTTCCCTTCCCTTCCCTTCCCTTCCCTTCCCTGCCCTTCCCTTCCCTTCCCTGCCCTTCCCGCACCTTCCTGCCCTTCCCGCACCTTCCCTGCCCTTCCCTTCCCTTCCCTCCATTTCCCTTCCCTCCCCTTCCCTTCTCTTCCCTTCCCTTCTCTTCCCTTCCCTTCCCTTCGCTTCCCTTCCCTTCCCTTCCCTTCCCTTCCCTTCCCTTCCCTTCCCTTCCCTTCCCTTCCCTTCCCTTCCCTTCCCTTCCCTTCCCTTCCCTTCCCTTCCCTTCCCTTCCATTCCTTCCAGCACCTTCCCTTCCCTTCACTTCCCTTCCCGCAGCTTCCCTTCCCGCACCTTCCCTTCCCTTCCTGCACCTTCCCTTCCCTTCCCGCACCTTCCCTTCCCTTCCTGTACCTTTCCTTCCCTTCCCACACCTTCCCTTCCCTTGAATTCCCTTCCCATCCCTTCCCTTCCCTTCCCATCCCTTCCCTTCCCTCACCTTCCCTTCCCTTCCCGCACCTTCCCTTCGCTTCCCTTCCCTTCCCTTCCCTTCCCTTCCCTTCCCTTCCTTCCCTTCCCTTCCCTTCCCTTCCCTTCCCTTCCCTTCCCTTCCCTTCCCTTCCCTTCCCTTCCCTTCCCTTCCCTTCCCTTCCCTTCCCTTCCCTTCCCTTCCCTTCCCTTCCCTTCCCTTCCCTTCCCTTCCCTTCCCTTAACTTCCCTTCCCTTCCCTTCCTTTCCCTTCCCTTCCCTTCCCTTCCCTTCCCTTCCCTTCCCTTCCCTTCCCTTCCCTTCCCTTCCCTTCCCTTCCTTTCCTTTCCCTTCCCTTCCTATCCCTTCCCTTCCCTTCCCTTCCCTTCCATTCCCTTCCCTCCCCTTCCCTTCCCTTCCCTTCCATTCTCTTCCCTTCTCTTCCCTTTCCGCACCTTCCCTTTTGTTCCCTTCCCTTCCCTTCCCTTCCCATCCCGTCCCTTCCCTCACCTTCCCTTCCCTTCCCGCACCTTCCCTTCCCTTCCATTCCCTTCGATCCCTTCCCTTCCCTTCCCTTCCCTTCCCTTCCCTTCCCTTCCCTTCCCTTCCCTTCCCTTCCCTTCCCTTCCCTTCCCTTCCCTTCCCGCACCTTCCCTTCCTGCAGCTTCCCTTCCCGCAGCTTCCCTTCCCGTACCTTCCCGCAACTTCCAGCACCTTCCCGCACCTTCCCGCAGCTTCCCTTCCCCTCCCTCACATTCCCTTCCCTCACCTTCCCGCACCTTCCCGCACCTTCCCTTCCCTTCCCGCACCTTACCTTCCCTTCCCGCACCTTCCCATCCCTTCCCTTCCCTTCCCTTCCCTTCCCTTCCCTTCCCTTCCCTTCCCTTCCCTTCCCTTCCCTTCCCTTCCCTTCCCTTCCCTTCCCTTCCCTTCCCTGCCCTTCCCTTCCCGCACCTTCCCTGCCTTTCCCTTCCCTTCCCTCCATTTCCCTTCCCTTCCCTCCCCTTCCCTTCCCTTCCCTTCCCTTCCCTTCCCTTCCCTTCCCTTCCCTTCCCTTCCCTTCCCTTCCCTTCCCTTCCCTTCCCTTCCCTTCCCTTCCTTTCCCTTCCCTTCCCTTCCTTCCAGCACCTTCCCTTCCCTTCCCTTCCCTTCCCTCCCTTCCCTTCCCTTCCCTTCCCTTCCTTCCCTTCCCTTCCCTTCCCTTCCCTTTTCTTCCCTTCCCTTCTCTTCCCTTCCCTTCCCTTCCCTTCCCTTCCCTTCCCTTCCCTTCCCTTCCCTTCCCTTCCCTTCCCTTCCCCTTCCTTTCCCTTCCCTTCCCATCCCTTCCCTTCCCTTACATTCCCTTCCCTTCCCTTCCCGCACCTTCCTTCGCTTCCCGCACCTTCCCTTCCCTTCCTTCCCTTCGCTTCCCGCATCTTCCCTTCCCTTCCTTCCCTTCCCTTCCCTTCCCTTCCCTTCCCTTCCCTTCCCTTCCCTTCCCTTCCCTTCCCTTCCCTTCCCTTCCCTTCCCTTCACGCAGCTTCTCTTCCCGCACCTTGCGGCAACTTCCCTTCCCTTCCCTTCCCTTCCCTTCCCTTCCCTTCCCTTCCCTTCCCTTCCCTTCCCTTCCCTTCCCTTCCCTTGAATTCCCTTCCCTTCCCTTCCCTTCCCTTCCCTTCCCTTCCCTTCCCATCCCTTCCCTTCCCTTCCCTTCCCTTCCCTTCCCTTCCCTTCCCTTCCCTTCCCTTCCCTTACTGCACCTTCCCGAACCTTCCCTTCCAGCACCTTCCCTTCCCACACCTTCCCTTCCTGCACCGTCTCTTCCTTTCCCTTCCCTTCCCTTCCCTTCCCTTCCCTTCCCTTCCCTTCCCTTCCCTTCCCTTCCCTTCCCTTCCCTTCCCTTCCCTTCCCTTCCCTTCCCTTCCCTTCCCTTCCCTTCCCTTCCCTTCCCTTCCCTTCCCTTCCCTTCCCTTTCCTTCCCTTCCATTCCCTTCCCTTCCCTTCCATTCCCGCACCTTCCCTTTCCTTCCCGCACCTTCCCTTCCCTTCCCTTCCCTTCCCGCAGCTTCCCTTCCCGCACCTTGCGGAACCTTCCCTTCCCGCACCATCCCTTCCCTACCCGCAACTTCCCTTCCAGCACCTTCCCTTCCCTTCCATTCCCTTCCCTTCCATTCCCTTCCCTTCCCTTCTCTTCCCTTCCCTTCCCTTCCCTTCCCTTCCCTTCCCTTCCCTTCCCTTCCCTTCCCATCCCTTCCCTTCCCATCCCGTCCCTCCCTCAGCTTCCCTTCCCTTCCCTCCCCTTCAGTTCCCTTCCCTTCCCTTCCCTTCCCTCAACTTCCCTTCCCTTCCCGCACATTCCTTTCCCTTCCCTTCCCTTCCTGAACCTTCCCTTCCCTTCCCTTCCCTTCCCTTCCCTTCCCTTCCCTTCCCGCACCTTCCCTTCCCTTCCCTTCCCTTCCCTTCCCATCCCTTCCCTTCCCTTCCCTTCCCTTCCCTTCCCTTCCTTCCCTTCCCTTCCCTTCCCTTCAATTCCCGCACCTTCCCGCATCTTCCCACAACTTCCCTTCCCGCACCTTCCGTTCCCGCAACTTCCCGCACATTCCCACACCTTCTCTTCCCTTCTTGTACCTTCCCTTCCCTTTCCTTCCCTTCCCTTCCCTTCCCTTCCCTTCCCTTCCCTTCCCTTCCCTTCCCTTCCCTTCCCTTCCCTTCCCTTCCCTTCCCTTCCCTTCCCTCCCCTTCCCTTCACTTCCCGTCCCTTCCCTCACCTTCCCTTCCCTTCTCTCCCCTTCAGTTCCCTTCCCTTCCCTTCCCTCACCTTCCCTTCCCTTCCCGCACATTCCTTTCCCTTCCCTACCCTTCCTGCACCTTCCCTTCCAGCACCTTCCCGCACCTTCCCGCACCTTCCCTTCCCACAAATTCCCTTCCCTTCCCTTCCCTTCAATTCCCACACCTTCCCGCAACTTCCCGCAACTTCCATTCCCGCACCTTAGCTTCCCGCACCTTCCCGCACATTCCCACAGCTTCTCTTCCCTTCTTGTACCTTCCCTTCCCTTCGTTCCCTTCCCTTTCCTTCCCTTCCCTTCCTTTTCCTTCCCTTCCCTTCCCTTCCCTTACTTTCCCTTCCCTTCCCTTCCGTTCTCGCACATTCCCTTCCGTCACCTTCCCTTCCCGCACCTTCCCGCACATTCCCACACCTTCTCTTCCCTTCTTGTACCTTCCCTTCCCTTCGTGCCCTTCCCTTTCCTTCCCTTCCTTCCCTTCCCTTCCCTTCCCTTCCCGCACCTTCCATTCCCGCACCTTCCCTTTCCTTACCTTCCCGCACCTTCCCTTCCCTTCTTTTCCCTTTCCTTCCCTTCCCTTCCTTTCCCTTCCCTTCCCTTCCTCCCTTCCTTCCCTTCCCTTCCCT
The DNA here is from genome assembly GCF_036013445.1 of Caloenas nicobarica. NCBI lineage: Eukaryota > Metazoa > Chordata > Aves > Columbiformes > Columbidae > Caloenas > Caloenas nicobarica. Next base: position 47,335 of record NW_027017600.1, read on the forward strand.
TCCTTCCCTTCCCTTCCCTTCCCTTCCCTTCCCTTCCCTTCCCTTCCTTTCCCTTCCCTTCCCTTCCCTTCCCTTCCCTTCCCTTCCCTTCCCTTCCCTTCCCTTCCCGCACCTTCCCTTCCCGCACCTTCCCTTCCCGCACTTTCCCTTCCCTTCCCTTCTTTTCCCTTCCCTTCCCTTCCCTTCCCTTCCCGCACCTTCCCACACCTTCCCTTCCCTTCCCTTCCCTTCCCGCACCTTCCCTTTCCTTCCCTTCCCACACCTTCCCTTCCCTTCCCGCACCTTCCCTTTCCTTCTCGAAACTTCCCTTCCCTTCCCTTCCCTTCCCGCATCTTCCCTTCCCGCACCTTCCCATCCCTACCCGAACCTTCCCTTCCAGCACCTTCCCTTCCAGCACCTTTACTTCCCTTCCCCACCTCCCTTCCCTTCGCACACTTTCCCTTCCAGCACCTTCCCTTCCCTTCCCTTCCCGCACCTTAACTTCGCTTCCCGTATCTTCCCTTCCCTTCTCTCCCCTTCCCTTCCCTTCCCTTCCCTTCCCTTCCCTTCCCTTCCCTTCCCTTCCCTTCCCTTCCCTTCCCTTCCCTTCCCTTCCCTTCCCTTCCCTTCCCTTCCCTTCCCTTCCCTTCCCGCCCATTCCCTTCCCGCACCTTCCATTCCTGCACCTTCCCTTCCCTTCCCTTCCCTTCAATTCCCGCACCTTCCAGCAACTTCCCGCAACTTCCCTTCCCGCACCTTCCCTTCCCGCACATTCCTGCACATTCCCAAAACTTCTCTTGCCTTCTTGTACCTTCCCTTCCCTTCGTTCCCCTCCCTTTCCTTCCCTTCCCTTCCTTTGTCTTCCCTTCCCTTCCCTTCCCTTTCCTTCCCTTCCCTTCTCGCACCTTCCCTTCCCTCACCTTCCCTTCCCGCACCTTCCCGCACATTCCCAAACCTTCTCTTCCCTTCTTGTACCTTCCCTTCCCTTCCCTTCCCTTCTCCTTCCCTTCCCTTCCCTTCCCTTCCCTTCCCTTCCCTCCCTCCCCTTCCCTTCCCTTCCCTTCCTTCCTTCCCTTCCCTTCCCTTCAATTCCCTTCCCTTCCCTTCCCGCACCTTCCATTCCGCACCTTCCCTTCCTTCCTTCACTTTCCTTCCCTTCCCGCACCTTCCCTTCCCTTCCCTTCTTTTCCCTTCCCTTCCCTTCCCCTTCCGTTCCTTCCCTTCCCTTCCCTTCCCTTCCCTTCCCTTCCCTTCCCTTCCCTTCCTTCCCTTCCCTTCCCTTCCCTTCCTTCCCTTCCCTTCCCTTCCCTTCACTTCCTTCCCTTCCCTTCCCTTCCCTTCCCTTCCCTTCCCTTCCCTTCCTGCACCTTCCCTTCCCTTCCCATACCTTCACTTCCCTTCCATTCCCTTCCCATCCCTTCCCTTCCCTCACCTTCCTTCCCTTCCCGCACCTTCCCTTCGCTTCCCGCATCTTCCCTTCCCTTCCCTTCCCTTCCCTTCCCTTCCCTTCCCTTCCCTTCCCTTCCCTTCCTGCACCTTCCCTTCCCTTCCCATACCTTCACTTCCCTTCCCTTCCCTTATCTTCACTTTCCTTCCCTTCCCTTCCCTTCCCTTCCCTTCCCTTCCTTCCTTCCCTTCCCTTCCCTTCCTTCCCTTCCCTTCCCTTCCTTCCCTTCCCTTCCCTTCCCTTCCCTTCCGTTCCCTTCCCTCCCTTCCCTTCCCTTCCCTTCCTTTCCTTTCCCTTCCATTCCTGCACCTTCCCTTTCCTTCCCTTCCCACACCTTCCCTTCCCTTCCCGCACCTTCCCTTTCATTCCCGCACCTTCCCTTCCCTTCCCTTCCCTTCCCTTCCTGCAGCTTCCCTTACCGCACCTTGCAGAACCTTCCCTTCCCGCAACTTCCCTTCCCTACCCGCACCTTCCCTTCCAGCGCCTTCCCTTCCAGCACCGTCCCTTCCCTTTCCCACCTTCCCTTCCCTTCCCTTCCCTTCCCTTCCCTTCCCTTCCTTCCCTTCCCTTCCCTTCCCTTCCTTCCTTTCCCTTCCATTCCCTTCCCTTCCCTTCCCTACCCTTCCCTTCCCTTCCCTTCCTTTCCCTTCCCTTCCCTTCCTTCCCTTCCCTTCCCTTCCCATCCCTTCCCTTCCCATCCCGTCCCTTCCCTCAGCTTCCCTTCCCTTCCCTCCCCTTCAGTTCCCTTCCCTTCCCCTTCCCTTCCCTCAACTTCCTTCCCTTCCCGCACATTCCTTTCCCTTCCCTTCCCTTCCCTTCCCTTCCCTTCCCTTCCTTCCCTTCCCTTCCCTTCCCTTCCCTTCCCTTCAATTCCCGCACCTTCCCGCATTTTCCCGCAACTTCCCTTCCGCACCTTCCGTTCCCGCACCTTCCCGCAGATTCCCACACCTTCTCTTCCCTTCTTGTACCTTCCCTTCCCTTCGTTCCCTTCCCTTCCCTTCCCTTCCCTTCCCTTCCCTTCCCTTCCCTTCCCTTCCCTTCCCTTCCCTTCCCTCCCATCCCGTCCCTTCCCTCACCTTCCTTTCCCTTCCCTCCCCTTCAGTTCCCTTCCCTTCCCTTCCCTCACCTTCCCTTCCCTTCCCGCACATTCCTTTCCCTTCCCTTCCCTTCCTGCACCTTCCCTTCCCTCCCTTCCCCGCACCTTCCCGCACCTTCCCTTCCCGCAAATTCCCTTCCCTTTCCTTCCCTTCAATTCCCACACCTTCCCGCAACTTCCCGCAACTTCCATTCCCGCACCTTAGCTTCCCGCACCTTTCCTCACATTCCCACACCTTCTCTTCCCTTCTTGTACCTTCCCTTCCCTTCGTTCCCTTCCCTTTCCTTCCCTTCCCTTCCTTTCCCTTCCCTTCCCTTCCCTTCCCTTCCCTTCCCTTCCCTTCCCTTCCCTTCCTTCCCTTCCTTCCCTTCCCTTCCTTCCCTTCCCTTCCCTTCCCTTCTCGCACATTCCCTTCCGTCACCTTCCCTTCCCGCACCTTCCCGCACATTCCCACACCTTGTCTTCCTTCTTGTACCTTCCCTTCCCTTCGTGCCCTTCCCTTTCCTTCCCTTCCCTTCCCTTCCCTTCCCGCAATTTCCATTCCCGCACCTTCCCTTTCCTTCCCTTCCCGCACCTTCCCTTCCCGCATCTTCCCTTCCCTTCCCTTCTTTTCCCTTTCCTTCCCTTCCCTTCCTTTCCCTTCCCTTCCCTTCCCTTCCCTTCTTGCACCTTCCATTCCTGCACCTTCCCTTTCCTTCCCTTCTCGCACCTTCCCTTCCCGCACCTTCCCTTCCCGCACCTTCCCGCACATTCCCAAACCTTCTCTTCCCTTCTTGTACCTTCCCTTCCCTTCGTTCCCTTCCCTTTCCTTCTCTTCCCTTCTTTGTCTTCCCTTCCCTTCCCTTCCCTTTCCTTCCCTTCCCTTCTCGCACCTTCCCTTCCCTCACCTTCCCTTCCCGCACCTTCCCGCACATTCCCACACCTTCTCTTCCCTTCTTGTACCTTCCCTTCCCTTTGTTCCCTTCCCTTCCCCTTCCCTTCCCTTCCCTTCCCTTCCCTTCCCTTCCATTCCCTTCCCTTCCCTTCCATTCCCGCACCTTCCCTTTCCTTCCCTTCGCACCTTCCCTTCCCTTCCCTCCCCTTCCCTTCCCTTCCCTTCCCTTCCCTTCCCTTCCCTTCCCTTCCCTTCCCTTCCCTTCCCTTCCTTCCCTTCCTTCCCTTCCCTTCCCGCCCATTCCCTTCCCGCACCTTCCATTCCTGCACCTTCCCTTCCCTTCCCTTCTCTTCCCTTCCCTTCAATTCCCCGCACCTTCCCGCAACTTCCCTTCCCCCACCTTCCCTTCCCGCACCTTCCCGCACATTCCCAAACCTTCTCTTCCTTCCTGTAACTTCCTTCCCTCCGTTCCCTTCCCTTTCCTTCTCTTCCCTTCCTTTGTCTTCCCTTCCCTTCCCTTCCCTTTCCTTCCCTTCCCTTCTCGCACCTTCCCTTCCCTCACCTTCCCTTCCCGCACCTTCCCGCACATTCCCACACCTTCTCTTCCCTTCTTGTACCTTCCCTTCCCTTTGTTCCCTTCCCTTCCCTTCCCTTCCCTTCCCTTCCCTTCCCTTCCCTTCCCTTCCCTTCCCTTCCATTCCCTTCCCTTCCCTTCCATTCCCGCACCTTCCCTTTCCTTCCCTTCCCGCACCTTCCCCTTCCCTTCCCGCACCTTCCCTTTCATTCCCGCACCTTCCCTTCCCTTCCCTTCCCTTCCCGCAGCTTCCCTTCCCGCACCTTGCGGAACCTTCCCTTCCCGCACCATCCCTTCCCTACCCGCAACTTCCCTTCCAGCACCTTCCCTTCCAGCACCGTCCCTTCCCTTCCCCACCTTCCCTTCCCTTCCATTCCCTTCCCTTCCTTTCCCTTCCCTTCCCTTCCCTTCCCTTCCCATCCCTGCCCTTCCCATCCCGTCCCTTCCCTCAGCTTCCCTTCCCTTCCCTCCCCTTCAGTTCCCTTCCATTCCCTTCCCTTCCCTCAACTTCCCTTCCCTTCCCGCACATTCCTTTCCCTTCCCTTCCCTTCTTGAACCTTCCCTTCCCTTCCCTTCCCTTCCCTTCCTTCCCTTCCCTTCCTTTCCTTCCCTTCCCTTCCCGCACCTTCCCTTCCCTTCCCTTCCCTTCCCTTCCCTTCCCTTCCCTTCCCTTCCCTTCCCTTCCCTTCCCTTCCCTTCCCTTCCCTTCCCTTCCCCTCCCTTCAATTCCCGCACCTTCCCGCATCTTCCCGCAACTTCCCTTCCCGCACCTTCCGTTCCCACACCTTCCCGCACATTCCCACACCTTCTCTTCCCTTCTTGTACCTTCCCTTCCCTTCGTTCCTTCCTTTCCTTCCCTTCCCGTCCCTTCCCTTCCCTTCCCTCCCTTCCTTCCCTTCCCTTCCCTTCCCTTCCCTTCCCTTCCCATCCCTTCCCTTCCCATGCCGTCCCTTCCCTCACCTTCCCTTCCCTTCCCTCCCCTTCAGTTCCCTTCCCTTCCTTCCCTTCCCTTCCCTTCCCTTCCCTTCCCTTCCCTTCCCTTCCCTTCCCTTCCCATCCCTTCCCTTCCCATGCCGTCCCTTCCCTCACCTTCCCTTCCCTTCCCTTCCCTTCAATTCCCACAACTTCCCGCAACTTCCCGCAACTTCCATTCGCGCACCTTAGCTTCCCGCAACTTCCGCACATTCCCACACCTTCTCTTCCTTCTTGTACCTTCCCTTCCCTTCGTTCCCTTCCCTTTCCTTCCCTTCCCTTCCTTTCCCTTCCCTTCCCTTCCTTTCCCTTCCCTTCTCTTCCCTTCTCGCAACTTCCCTTCCCTCGCCTTCCCTTCCCGCACCTTCCCGCACATTCCCACACCTTCTCTTCCCTTCTTGTACCTTCCCTTCCCTTCGTGCCCTTCCCTTTCCTTCCCTTCCCTTCCCTTCCTTCCCTTCTCGCACCTTCCCATTCCCGCACCTTCCCTTTTCTTCCCTTCCCGCACCTTCCCTTCCCGCATCTTCCCTTCCCTTCCCTTCTTTTCCCTTTCCTTCCCTTTCCCCTTTCCTTCCTTCCCTTCCCCTTCCCTTCCCTTCCCCTTCCCTTCCCGCACCTTCCCTTCGCTTCCCATCCCGTCGCTTCCCTCACCTTCCCTTCCCTTGCCGCACCTTCCCTTCCCTTCCCTCCCCTTACCTTCCCTTCCCTTCCCTTCCCTTCCTTCCATTCCCTTCCCGCATCTTCCATTCCTGCACTTTCCCTTCCCTTCCCTTCCCTTCCCTTCCCTTCCCTTCAATTCCCGCACCTTCCCGCAACTTCCCGCAACTTCCCTTCCCGCACCTTCCCTTCCCGCACCTTCCCGCACATTCCAAAACCTTCTCTTCCGTTCTTGTACCTTCCCTTCCCTTCGTTCCCTTCCCTTTCCGTCCCTTCCCTTCCTTTCTCTTCCATTCCCTTCCCTTCGCTTTACTTCCCTTCCCTTCTCGCACCTTCCCTTCCCTCACCTTCCCTTCCCGCACCTTCCCGCACATTCCAACAACTTCTCTTCCCTTCTTGTACCTTCCCTTCCCTTCGTTCCTTTCCCTTTCCTTCCCTTCCCTTCCCTTCCCTTCCCTTCTCGCACCTTCCATTCCCGCACCTTCCCTTTCCTTCCCTTCCCGCACCTTCGCTTCCCTACCCGCACCTTCCCTTCCCGCACCTTCCCTTCCCGCACATTCCGTTCCCTTCCTGCACCTTCCCTTCCCTTCCCACACCTTCCCTTCCCTTCCGTTCCCTTCCCATCCCTTCCTTCCTTCACCTTCCCTTCCTTCCCGCACCTTCCCTTCCCTTCCCGCGGCTTCCCTTCCCGCACCGTCCCGCACGTTCCATTCCCGCACCTTCCCTTCCCTACCCGCACCTTCCCTTCCCGCAGCTTCCCTTCCCGCACCTTCCCTTCCCTTCCTGCACATTCCCTTCCCTTCCCTCACCTTCCCTTCCCTTCCGTTCCCTTCCCA